>NC_137891.1:44330692-44604323 GCF_963455335.1 Martes martes | reverse complement strand
ACCATCTGACACCTCATTCCCGTTTGCAATCACTCTTCACTCCTAATCTCATTTAAGCAATCATTACTTTCTTTCTATGGATTTGCCTTTTCTAGATATTTTATATAAATGGAATCATACAATATCCAACCTTTTGTGTCTGGCTTTAGAAGTTCATTCTACCTAGAATTTTCTATCTAACCAAAATATCAATTAAGTATGTAATTAGTACATTTTCAAATACACAAATTCAAAGAATTCACAAAACAGTACCCTTTTTTTGAAGCTCCTGGAAAATGCACTGAGCAAAACAGGGAGGTAAATCAAAAAAGAAGAAAACAGGAGTCAAGATTGAAACAGAGTAAGTCAGCAAAAGTAACCAAGAAAGAAACCCTGAAAGTTTATCTCTCCACCAGAGCAACAAACTGTCAAAAACCTCCAGAACAACTTCTTCTGAATTCTGGAATCAAAAGTTTACAAAACCAGAGGAATGCTTAGTAAAAAAAAGAACAGCTAAATTTGCTACAGAATTTTGTGGCATTTTAACTTGCCTGAAAACATCTCCCCAATCCAGCTTGGCAATGGCTTTGAAAACAGCTGCTCTCGTTCCTGGTACAGGTTCCCAGTACTGGAGAGAACAGTGAGTAGTGCAAATCATATTCTGAAAGAACTGCGGTTGTTCATTTTGACCTATCTGGTGGCTCCCTGAAGAACCATCTCAAAGGATTTGCCTTTAACTCACCTAAGAACTCTCCAGGGCCTGAGGCTCCTATCTGAATCCATTTGTCGAAACACTTACAGGGAAATGTATTAGCCAATTCCATCTGGAAGAAGGGATAACAAAGCAAACAAAAGGAAAACCCAAAAAGTTTAGGAATAAAGATTCGGGTAAAACACGCTTTGGGAAATAAGGGCACAGAAAGACTCAGATGTTCCTAGAAATCTAGAAGGCTACCTGCAACGTAAAGGCTAGGCTCATGCTCATAGAGAGACTTGAGAAGGTCCTAAGCTGTCACCTCTAGCTGACCTTCCAGTTTCTCAGGAGCAATAAGTCAAAAAATAGCTGTAAACTGCCTGATCAAGTATTTACTAAAGGGACAGCCCAACACGCATATGAAAGCCATATGCAAAGATGAGGGGGGGTTCCTTTTCCTTTTATGTTTTTTGGTTCTAGGTATTGAAGGAATTCTCTGCCAAATCACCAGGTGACCATGCAGATATCACAACAGAGATTTGAGTGGCCACATATAACAAACATAGACTTTACATTAGTTCACAAAAGTCACTAGATAAACAACAAAAATTACAACAAGGAGCAACAACAAACCCTTAAAAAGGGAGAAAATCTGATTCCAGAGTTAATACATTATACTCAAAATACTCAATTTCCAAAAACAACAAAATACAATGCATGCAATGAATGAAGAATGTATGGTCCATACATAGGAAAAAAAGAAATTAATACAAACTTTCTCTGAGGATACAGAGATAATTGGATTTACTAGAGAAAGACTTCAAACTATGTTAAGTATGCTCAAAGAACTAAAGGAAACCCCATAAGAAAGTATCTTGCCAAATAGAAAATATCAATAAAGAAACAAAAATTATAAAAAGGAACCAAACAAATTCTGGGGAAAAAAGTACAATAACCGGGGCACCTGGGTGGCTCAGTGGGTTAAGCCTCTGCCTTCGGCTCAGGTCATGATCTCGGGGTCCTGAGATCGAGCCCCGCATCGGTCTCTCTGCTCAGCAGGCAGCCTGCTTCCCCCCTCTCTCTGCCTGCCTCTCTGCCTACTTGTGATCTCTCTCTGTCAAATAAATAAAGTCTTTAAAAAAAAAAAAAAGTACAATAACCAAAGTGAAAACCACTAGAATGGTTCAATAGCAGATATGAGCAGGCAGAAGAAAGAGTGAGCAAATATAAAGTCAACTGACATTACCTAGTCTGAGGAGTAGAAAGAAAAAAAAATGAAGAAGAATAAATGGAACCTAAGATATTTGTGGGAGCATGGCAAAAATACCAACAAATGCATAATGGGAGTCACAGGAGGAGAGGTTGAGAGAGAAAGGACAAAAAATATTTTAAGAAATAATGTCAGAAAACTCCCTAAATTTGATGAAATACATACACTGACACAACCAAGAAGCTCAATGAACTACAAATTGAATACACTCAAAGAGGTTCACACTGATAAGCATTATAATCAGACTGTTTTAAGACAATCCTTCCCTTAGAAAAAGTGCTAAAGAGAATCCTTTAAGCTAAAATTAAAAAAGTATAAAGTAACTGGAATCCACATTGAGAAGTAAACACCAGTAAACCTAACTACACTGGCAAGTTAAAAACTAGTATCAATGAATTTTTGGATGTAACTCCTCTTTATTTCTATATGACTTGAAAGACAAATACATAAAATTGCAGAATTATAAATCTAGATTAATAGATTACACAACATCTGAAGATGGAATTTGTGACAATGGCATTATAAGGTGGGATGACACTACCTGGGGAAAATTTTGTATAATATTGAAACTAAATTGATATTAATTCACACTAGATTGTCATAAATTAAATAATTCCCCAGTGCAACTACTAGGCAAATAACTTCAAAATATATAATAAGGGATATGAAAAGGAAATAAAAATGATATGAGAATTTATTAAACACAAAAGAAGGTATTAATGGAGGAAATGAAAAACAAAAAAGATACAAGACTTATAGAAGACAAATAGCAAAATGGGTGGAGTTTGTCCTTCTTTATTAGTAATTACAATTAAATGTCAGTCATAAACACTCCAATTAAAAGGCAGGGATTGGTAGAATGTATTAAAAATATGATCCAATTATATGCTGTCTGAAGATACTCACTTTAAGTCCAATCACAAAAGTAAATTTAAAATGAATGAATAAAAAGATGGTTGATGCAGACAATAACTAAAAGAGCTGGAGTGAGTATGCTATAACAACAGACAAAAACAGACTTTAAGGCAAAAATTGTTACAAGAGATAAAGGAGAATATTATACAATGATAAATATATCAATTCATTAAAATGATAACAATTAGGAACATATATTACCTAACAACAGAAGGGAAAATGACAGAATTGGAGGCACACACAGAATTTAATAACAGGTGGAGATTCCAAGGACCCCACTTTCAATAATGAACAGAAAAACTAGACAGATCAACAAGGAAATAAACAGAGCATGAACAACATTATAAACCAACTAAACCTAAAAATATAGAACATTTCACTCAAAAATACCAGAATGTACATTCTTCTGAAGTACACATGAAACTTTCTCCAGGATGCACCATGTTAGGCTACAGAATGTGTCTTAATAAATTTAAAAAACAATAGTATCATACAAAACATCCTGACTATAAAGAAATGAGAGTAGAAATCAATAACAGAAGTAAAACTGGAAAATTCACAAATATGTGGAAGTTAAAAACATATGCTTAAACCAATGGATCAAACAATAAATAACAGAAGACTGAAAATACTTTTAGACAAAAGAAAACAAAGACACAACATACCAAAATTTAAAGGATACAGAAAAAGCAGTGCTCAGAACAAAATTTATAACTACAAATGCCTATATTAAAAAAGAATAGCTCAAATCAATACCTAACATCAAACATTAAGAAACCAGAAAAAGAAGAGCAGACTAAAAACTAGCAGAACAAATCAAATAATAAAGATGAGAGTAAAGATACAGAAAAACAATAAATCAACAAACCAAAATTGATTATTTAAAAGGATCAAAATTGACAAAAATCGACTAGAAAAAGGCTCAAATTACTAAACTAATGAGTAACAAAGATTTTGTATCCTACAGCTTTACTGAATTAATTTATTAGCTCTACTAATTTTTCACATGTACTACACTTTAGGATTTTCTGTATATAAGACAGTGTCATCTGTGAATAAAGATAACTTTACTTTGTCCTTTCCAATTTGAATGTCTTTTCTTTTTCTTGTCTAATTGCTCTGGCTATACTTCCAGTATAATGTTGAATGAAAATGGTGAAAGTGGCGATCCTTGACTTGCTCTTGATCTTAGTAGGGGGAAACTTGTAGTCTTTTACCACTACGATGTTAGCTATGGGCTTTTCATATATACCCTTTATTATGTTGAGGAAATTCCCTTTTATTTCTTGCTTGCTGAGAGTGTTTATTAAGAGAGAGTGTCGGATTTTGTAAAATGGTTTTTCTGCAACAATAGAGATGGTGATGTATTTTTTTTTTTTTTTGTCCCTGCATTCTGTTAATGTGATGGATTATACAAATTGATTTTCACATGTTGAACCACCCTTGCATTCTTGGGATTAATCCCAAATGGCCATGATAAGTCATCTTTTTACTATGCTGCTTGGTTTGGTTTGCTGATATTTTTGCACCTATATTCTAAGGATTACAGTTTTCTTTTCACAGGATGTCTTTGTCTGGCTTTGGTATCAGAATAATACTGGCCTAAAATGATAGCCGAGAAGTGTTCCTCTTCAATTTTTTGGAAGTTTGAGATAGTAGTGTTAATTCTTTGTTATATGTTTGGTAGAATTCACCAGCGAAGCCATCAAATCCTGGACTTCTCTTTGTTAGGAGATTTTTTTTTTTAATCTCCTATCTCCATCCTGTCTATGTGTTTATTTAGATATTCTATTTCATCTTAAGGAAGTTTTGGTAATTTCTATGTTTTTAGTAATTTTTCTATTGCACCTAGGTCATCTAATTTGCTGGTATACCCTTAACTGTTCATAGTATTTTCTTATAATCCTTTTTATTTCTCTAAGCTCAGAGTAATGTCCCCATACAAAATCAGTTGTATTTTCTACATTATCAATGAATAACAATCAAAAAAAAGGAAATTAAAAAAACAGTTTCAAAAAAAATAGAAAAAAAGAAATCAGTTCCATTAGTATGACAAAGAATAATTAGGAGTAAATTTAACTGAAGAGGTACAAGACTTTTACACTGAAAACCAAGACACTGATAAAACAGAGATTGAAGTAAATGTAAATATACTCCATGTTCATGGATTGAAAATTTTAATATTGTTATAATCCCCCAAAGTGATCTACAAGTTCACTATCATCCCTATCAAAATTCCTTTTGAAAGAAAAGGAGTCTTTTCTGCAGAAATGGAAAAGCTGATTCTAAAAATCACATGGAATTATAAGAAACCCCAAATAACCAAAACAACCTTGAAAAAGAACAAAGTTGAAGGCTCATACTTCCCAATTTCAAAACTTACTTTATAAAGCTATAGTAATCAAAACAATGTGGTACTATTTATAGCACAAATAGATCAAGGAAACAAAATTCAAAGTCGAGGAATAAACACATACTCCTATGCTCAAATGATTTTCAACAAAGGTGCCAAGATCATCCAATGGAGGAAAAAACAGTCTAACAAATGGTGATGAGACAACTGGATATCCAAGGCAAAAAAAAAATTTGAATTTGGGCTTATACTTAACACCATATACAAAAACTACTTTAAAATAGAAAAAAAAAAAAAAGACCTAAATATAAGACCTAAAACTATAAAACTCATAGGGGTAAATCTCCATGACTTGACATTTGGCAATGATTTCTTAGAAATGACATCAAAACCATGAGCAACAAAAGAAAAAAGAAACTACACTTCATCAAATTTTTTAATTTGTACAGATATGTAAACTATCAAAAGTGAAAACTCTAGTGTAAGACAAAATATGTGTAAATAATGTATCTGATAAGTATATATCTGATAAAAGCCTAGTATCATACATCCGATAAAGGTCTAATATATATATATATCTCAAATACCTTATATACACCTACGTGTGTGTGTGTGTGTGTGTGTGTGTGTGTGTGTGTGTGTGGAGGGGAAGAAAGGAAGTGAGCATGCGGGCAGGGGGAGGGAATTGGCAGAGAGAAAACAGATGAAAGTCTAGTATCCAAAACTCATAACTCAATCACAAAAAGAAAATAACCCAATTAAAATATGATCAGGAGCTTGGATAGACCTTTTTCCAAAGAAAAAATGCAAATGGCTAATAAGCACAAGAAAAGACTCTCAA
This sequence comes from Martes martes, assembly GCF_963455335.1. Taxonomy (NCBI): domain Eukaryota; kingdom Metazoa; phylum Chordata; class Mammalia; order Carnivora; family Mustelidae; genus Martes; species Martes martes. The sequence continues at coordinate 44,598,271 of NC_137891.1, read as the reverse complement.
AATCATTAGTCATTAGAGCAATATAAATCAAAATCACAAAAGACACCACTTCACACCCACTGAAATGACCATAGTGAAAAAAGATCCTAGGGGTACCTGGGTGACTCAGTTAACTTCAGCTCAGGTCATGATCCCAGGGAGTTGGGATGTGGGGCTCCCTGCTTCACAGCGAGTCTGCCTCTCTTTCACCTTCCAGCCCTCCCTATGCTCCTGATCTCATTCTCATGCTCCTGCGCACGCGCTCATGTTCTCTCTCTTGCTTGCTCGCTCCCTGCCTCAAATAAAATCTTTTTTAAAAATTTAAAAAAATAAAAAAAATTTTTAAAGATCCTAACAAAGACATCAAGAAAAGAGAACCCTCACAAATTGCTACGGGGAAAGTAAAATGGTATAGCCACTGTGGAAACCAGTTTGGCAGTTCCTCAAAAAATTAAACATAGAATTACCACATGACCTGGCAAGTCTACTCCTAGGTATATATCCAAGAAAAGTGAAAACAGGTGTTCAAACACCTGTCCACAAGTATTCAAAGCAACATTATTCATAATAACTAAAAGTTTACAACCCAAATATCCATCAACTGAAAGTTAAACAAAATGTGACATATCAATACAAGAAAATATCATTTAGCCATTAAAAGGAATGGAGTATTGATACATGCTATACATGGATGAACCTTGAAAATCTTATGGTAAGTGAAAGAAGCCAGACAGAAAAGGTCACATATAATATAACTCCATTAGAGATGTCCAGAATAAGTATATCCATTAAGACCAAAAGTAGATTAGGGTTTGTCAGTGGCTGGGCAAAGGGGAGAATGGGAAATGACTACTGAAGGGGTATGAGGTTCCTTCTGGGATTATAAAAATGTTCTGGAACTAGATAGTGGTGATGTTTGTACAACTTTGTACTAAAAGCCCACCAAATTATACATTTTAAAATGGTTTATATGGTGATTTATGGTTCAATTTAAAAAGGAGAAAGAAGAGGTGCCCGGGTGGCTCAGTTGGTAAGCAGCCAACTCTTTTTTTTTTTTTTTTAAGATTTTATTTATTTATTTGACAGACAGAGATCAAAAGTAGGCAGAGAGGCAGGCAGAGAGAGGGGAAGGGAAGAGGTTCCCTGCTGAGCAGAGAGCCCAATGGAGGGCTCAGGACCCTGGGATCATGACCTGAACCGAAGGCTGGGGCTTATACCCACTGAGCCACCGAGATGCCCCAAGCAGCCAACTCTTGATTTCAACTAAGGTCATGATCTCAGGGTCCTAAGATTGAGCCTTACATGGGGCTCCACACTCAGCACAGAGTCTGATTGAGATTCTTTCTCCCTCCACCTTTGCTCCTCCACCAGCTCGCATGCTCTCTCTCTCTTAAATAAAAATAAAAATAAAAATAAAAATAAAACAAAATAAAATAATAAAATAAAACAAAAATATATAAAAATTAAAAGAAGAAAGAAACCAAAGAATCACAATGCGATATCCCAAGATAAGAGTAAAAGTACATTCCAGGACAATAGTACTGAAAAGTAAACAGCCCATACTGGAACAGGATAATGGAGGATTCTGAAAGAAGTATCCTCAAGGGGAAAGAAATACCAAATGATATATTTGTGCATAAGAAAACTACTACAGGTAAGTGTCACAGAGTTCTTGGAGCATTTGAAGGGAAAAGTTAATAGTAGTTGCCTAGAGAAACAACACAAACATTAGCTCTAAGAAAAATGATGGATTGTATGAAATAGGTATGCACCTCTTGGCCAAGCAACTGTATTTACATAAAGAGTGATAATTCAGTTAAAACTGAAACTTGTGAAATAAGTAAGTATATGGTAGGGAGGGAAGATAGAAGAGTGAAGAAGTGAGGGAACTGATGTGGAAGACCTAAATTCTTATTTTGCAAAATAGAATGTCAATATCAAAAAACAAACAAAAAAAATTGGAAACAATTTAAACATTTTATTTAGAAATAGAGTTAAATACTAGAAGAAAAAGCTAATATTTTGATAACTTTTAAATTATATAGACTGACAAAAAATTGGAAACTAAATAAATAAATAATTTTTATTTTATTAAAAAGTAGTCAGTGGGAAGACACTACTGGTTATACCCAAGAGCAGTAGCAGAATTAGTGGGCTACACAGCTAAAGATTACATTTTTCAGTCTGTTTTGTACAGCATGACTAAGCTCTGGCCAATGAGATATTAAGTGAAAGTGACAGATGCTGCTTATGGATCATACTTTTAAGAAGAACTACCTCTCCTTTTACCTCTTTCCTGATGGCTAGACAGGGAATATGGTGGCTGGAGGAAAGGCATTCATCTTGGGCAATGAGAGAGAGCCACACATTAAAGATGGCAAAGCAATGAGACTGAGTCCAGTAACAATTCACCAGAGCAGAATGAATACACCAGCTCAATTATGAGCTATTACAGAAAATAAAAATACAGAAACAAGCTTCTGTTTAAGACTTGTTACTACAGTCTCTCCCATAAAGCAGTCAAACCTATATAGCATTTCTAATATAGACTGAAATCAACCCAAAAAATATAATAAAGTTTGCAACTAGGCAACTATTAACAGGAATGCTAAGATTTCCTTATGAAATTTATGGAATTTAGGAATTATGGTAAAAATTTACCTTTTTTAACTGGAGACTGATGTTGCTGTTGTTCATTATGACCTTGCGAAAAGGCTTGCATTCCATTCGTCTTACACTATTAAAAGAAAAGAAAATATACTTTTTAACTATGGCTTAAAAATTTTATGTAACTTTTTTTTCCCATTCCAAAACTATTTTCCTTAACAATTAAAGTATTAGTCAAGACATATTTCTGGCCTGAAGGATAAGCAATCTTATAAAAATCTTACTAAAAATAAGAAAAAAAAGAGGTGCCTGGGTGGCTCAGTGGGTTGAAGCCTCTGCCTTCAGCTCAGGTCATGATCTCAGGGTCCTGGGATCGCATCGGGCTCTTGCTCGGCGGGAAGCCTGCTTCCCCCACTCTCTCTCTGCCTGCCTCTCTGCCTACTTGTGATCTCTGTCTGTCAAATAAATAAATAAAATCTTTAAAAAAAAAAAAAAAGCAAAAAAAAATCTTTCAAAATATATTCACGTATATCTTTAACAATTTTGTCCTGATTTTTTAACTAACCCTTTAAATACCCTGATTACAATTTAGCTTCTCATAAATCTCCCTAACATATATAATAAACTAGTAGAACCAATAAGAAAATATCCAGCACAAGACAGTAATATTTCTCATGATAAAATAATCTTTTTTCTGATTTTATAAATCAGTTTCACAAATTTGGTCAATACAATCTAACCTTAAGATAATTCTCTTACACTGACAAAAATCAGTTTGCAAACAGTAGGCCATACTCTGAACCATGGTAATTCATTAAGGTAGGTTTCCCTGAAGACATCTATCCTGAAAAATGAACATCTCTCCTCTATCAATCACCATAGTAGCAAGTTGTAGCCCATTCCTTAAACATCTGCAAATTCTACCAAGGTAACTCTGCAAGAAGTCAGGAAGATTAGTTATCTAGCCCTATGACACAATGAAGAGTAATATGACTCTACAATACTGAGTCATCAAAATAAGTTACCAGAAAAAAAATCAAATTTTAGCAAAATCTTTATTTTTAATTAGAGGTAGGAAAATATGAAAGTGTCAAAGATTTTCTCCAAAATCTTTGATTTTCTCCAAAGTTTCTCTTCCTATTAGATTTAATAAACAACATGAACTACCATATGGTCTTTTTTAAAAATTAATTTTTTAAATTTGAAAATTTTAGCAGAGGCACACTTCACTAACACGAAAATGCAAGACCTAAAATCAAATTCAAAAGTAAATTGTAATCTGTATCTAAAAGAAAAAAATTTTTTAAAATAAACATATTCATAAATAAATAAATATAAGAAGAAAGTACTTGGGAATAAATTTAACCAAGGTGGTGAAATATTTGTACAAGGAAAATTATGACACTAAAGAAATTAAAGATGACATAAATAAATGGAAAGATATCCTATGTTCATAGATTGAAAGAATATTGTTAAAATGTCCTTACTATCTAAAGTGATCTATAGATTCAATGCAATCCCTTTCAAAATTCCAGTAGCGTTTTTTACAGGTAAAGCAGTCCTAAAATTCATATGGAAAAACAAAAGACCATGGGTAGCCAAAGTAATCTTGAGTAAGAACAAAGCTGGAAGCACCACACTTCCTGATTTAAAACTATGTTACAAAGCTATAATAATCAAAACACTGTAATACTGACATAAAAAGACACATAATGGGACAGCTGGCCTGACCTTAGGGTTGTAAGTTTGAGCCCCATGTTCAGTGTAAAGATTACTTAAAAATAAAAGCTTTTTTTTTTTAAGGTTTTATTTATTTATTTGACAGACAGAGGTCACAAGTAGGCAGAGAGACAGGCAGAGAAAGGGGAGGAAGCAGGCTCCCCACCGAGCAGAGCAGAGAGCCCGATGTGGGGCTCGATCCCAAGGACCCTGGGATCACAACCCGAGCCAAAGGCAGAGGCTTTAACCCACTGAGCCACCCAGGTGCCCCCAAAATAAAAGCTTTAAAAAAAAAAAAAAGACACACAAATCTGTGGAATAAAACAGACAACCCAGAAATAAACCCACACATATACTCAACTAATCTTTGACAAGGGAACAAAGAATACACAAAGGAGAAAGATAGTCTCTTCAAAAAATAGTGTTGAGTGGCATCTGGGTGGTGCAGTCTGTTAAGCAGCTGCCTTTGGTTCAGGTCATAATCCTGGGGTCCTGGGATCGAGCCCCACATCAGGCTCCTTGCTCAGTGAGGAGTCTGCTTCTCCCTCTCCCTCTGCTGCTCCACCTGCTTGTGCTCTCTCGCTTGCACTCTCTCTCTCAAATAAGTAAACAAAATCTTTAAAAAAAATTAGTGGTGAAAAAAGTGGATATCCACGTGCAAAAGAAATTGTATCCTTATCTTATACTACACACAAAAATAAACTGAAAATGGATCGAAACCAAATACAAGACCATAAAAACCACAGAAGAAAACATGGAAAAAGCTCCTTGACACTGGTCTTGGCAATTATTTTTTGGATATGACATCAAAAGCACAAGCAACAAAAGCAAAAATAAGTAAACTGGACTACATCAAACTAAAAAGTTTCTGTACAGCAAAAGAAGCAACCAACCAAATGAAACAGCAACCTACTGAACAGGAAAAAATATCTGTCAACCATATTTCTAATAAGAGATGAATATCCAAAATATATAAAGATCTCATATAACACAAAATAATCTGATTTAAAAATAGGCAGAGGACCTGAATAAACATTTTCCCAAAGAAAACATACAAATGGCCAAGTGGTACATGAAAAGATGCTTGATATTTGTAAATCATCAAGGTAATGCAAATCAAAACTATAATGAGATACCACTTCAACCTGTTAGGAAGGCTGTTATCAAAAAGAGAGAAGTATTGGCAAGAATGGGGGGAAAAAGGAATTCTTGTACAACGTTGCTGGGAATGTAAACTGGTTGAGCCATTTTAGAAAACAGTATGGAAGTTCCTCAAAAAATTAAAAATAGAACTACTGAAGGATCCAGCAATCCCACTTCTCAGTATATATTCAGAGGAAACAAAAGCACAATCTTGAAGACTGTGCATTCCCATTCATCTACTGCAGCATTATTCATAATAGCCAAAATAAGGGCATAACCTATATATATATCAACAGATGAATGGATAAGGAAATGTGGTAGATACATTAGATAGACAGATGGATGAAAAATACATAAATAGATTATTACTCAACCGTAAAATGAGAAGAAAATTCTGCTATATGTTACAACTTGGAAGACATTATATTAAGTGAAATAAGCCAGACACAAAGACAAATGCTGTGTGATCTCACCTATATGTGAAATGGTAAAAAGTCAAACTCATAAAATTAGAAAGCAAAACGGTGCTTGCCAGAGGCTAAGAATAGGGGGAATGGGGAGATGCTGGTCAAAGAATACAAATTTTCTATTACAAGATAAATAAGTTCTAGAAACCTAATATACAGCACCGTGGTTATAATTAATAATATTATATTATATACTTGAAATTTGCTACTAGAGTAGATCTTAAGTGTTCCCCCCTATATATACACATACAAACTCAGTAACTATGTGAGGTGATGAATGTGTTAATTAACTTGATTGCTATAATCACATCAAAATGTATACATGCATTAAATCATCAGGTTGTATACCTTTGCAAAAAATCATGTTTTATAACCTAAATATATTTAATTTTTGTCAATCACACCTCAAGAAATCTGGAAAAAATTGTACGGTCATTTCTGCATATATTAGCAGCTCAAAATACTGATTATTTCAAATCTTTCATAGCATGTAAGAGAGTACATCTACTAAAATTTTATAATTTTTTCAATTATAATCTTACAATAAAATCATAATCTTACAAATTTTACAATCTTACATAATCAATAAAACTTGAGAACTCTATAATAAAAATATGCAGAGTGTGTGATGGAAGGAATGAGTAGGGATATCAAACTTGGCTTTAAAATGTCAGGAAAGGGGCACCTGGGTGGCTCAGTCGTTAAGCATCTGCCTTCGGCTTTCAGGATCTCAGGGCCCTAAGATCCGAGCCCTGCTTTGAGTAGGGCTCCCTACTCAGGAGGAAGCCTGTTTCTCCCTCTCCCACTACCCTTGCTTGTGTTCCCTCTTTCGCTGCCTCTTTCTCAGTCAAACAAATAGTAAAATCTCTTTTAAAAATGTCAGGAAGGGCTTTACATGATGCTTGGAGGATAAGTGGTAGTTAGACTGGCTTGACTAGTGAAAAATGAATGTTTATGGAAGAGAAGAACAGCTTTCTGTTGGGAAGCATGGGGTAATATGGCTAGTTTAGGAAATGGAAAACTGAATAGGCTTGAGTAAAGCAAAATAAACACCAGGTCTTTTTTATTTTTTTTTTTTTCAAGTCAAGGCTCTTTGCCATTTATGGTACATTACCCAATATTCTGTTTGGCTTTTTCATATTTAGAGCAAAAATGTTTCTAGCTCCTCTAGCTCATCTTAAACAAATGTACACCACTGAGATAACAAAGGAGAATGAGAAGAGGTAAATGCATATCAAACTGCACTCCTAGAATAAAAGTTAAACAGGAAAAAACCTAACTCACTGACAGTTAATTTATGCAGTATACAAGAGCTCCTATAAAACAATGGGGGGAAAAGCCTGTAATAAGGAATGGGCAAAGGCCAGGAAATGGTAATACAGAAGGAAAATTCAAATTACTGGGGTTATTTTCAGATTTTTTTAAAGATTTTATTTATTTATTTTAAAAAGAGAGAGAGCATGAGCAGTGGTTGAGGGAAGCACAGGAAGAGGGAAAGAGAGGGAAAGAATCTCAAGCCAACTCTGCTGAGCGCAGAGTCCAACAGGGGTCTACATCTCAGGATACTGAAATCACAGTCTGAGCTGAAATCAAGAGTCGGATGCTTAACCAACTGAGCCACCCAGGCACCTCTCAAATTATTCTTAAATAAAAAGATGGCTACTAAATCTTGACATTCCTCCCCCATCAACAGGTAAACTCTTTATCTCCTCCCCTTGAATCTGAGCAAGTTCTGTGACTGCTCAGACTGATCTAATATGGCAGACATGACACTTAACTGATTTCCAAGCCTTAAAAATCTCACAGCTTCCACCTTTTATCTTTTAGAACATTAGTCATGGAATCCAGACATGAAGCTGTTAAAAGCACAGGCCACTTGGAAAGATCATTTGTAGGTGTTAGGTGTTCCTTCCATTCCGCTGAAACAGCTAAATCCTAAGCCAACAGTCAGCATCAACTGCCAGCCATTTAAGTAAGCCATCTGGCCATCAAAGTCAAGACTTTAAATGACTCCAATCCTAGATGCTACCTGACTGCAACCACATTACTGAACTTAGAAAAAGGCCACCTGAGTTCAGTCAACACAGAGAGCCATGAAAGAGAGTAAGAAGCTATTGTTTTAAGTCAAAGTTTTCAAGTATTTTTTATGAGGTAATAATAAAAAAACAGAGGTTAAAAGAAGTTATTCAGCAGAGGGAAGATAATATCAAACAGAAAGATGGATTTATACAAAGAAATTAAGAGCACTAGTAAACAAAGGTAAAATAAAACTCATTCTATTTCTTAAGCTATTTTTTTTAAAGATTTTATTTATTTATTTGACAGAGAGAGATCACAAGTAGCAGAGAGGCAGGCAGAGAGAGAGAGAGAAGGAAGCAGGCTCCCTGCTGAGCAGAGAGCCTGATGTGGGACTCGATCTCAGGACCCTGAGATCATGACCTGAGCAAAAGGCAGCGGCTTAACCCACTGAGCCACCCAGGCACCCTCTTAAGCTATTTTATTTTATTTTATTTTTAATTTTTTTTTGAATTTTTTATTTACTTATTTGACAGACAGATCACAAGTAGGCAGAGAGGCAGGCAGAGAGAGAGGAGGAAGCAGGCTCCCGCTGAGCAGAGAGCCCGATGCGGGGCTCCATCCCAGGACGCTGGGATCATGACCTGAGCCGAAGGCAGAGGCCTAAACCACCGAGCCACCCAGGCGCCCCTCTTAAGCTATTTTAAAAGATAACATGTGAAAGCAAAAATAACAGCAATGCATTATGTATTTATAGTACAAGCTACAGAAAAATTATTCCCATAATAGAACATGAATGGGAGGGGGGATTCTACCAAAAAAAACCCATCAGATCTAAAAGTGAATTTAACAAAATTGATATACAAAAGCCAATACTATTTCTGTATCCTACCAGCCACCATGTGGAATTTGAAATTTACAAAACATACCACTTACAATAGTATCAAAAAATATGAACTGCTTATAAATTTGACAAAAGATGTTCAAGATCCCTATGCTAGAAAATACAAAAAAATGGAAAGATATGCTGTGTTCATGAATCAGAAGACTCAATATCTTTAAGATGCTGATTCTTCTCAAATTAATCTTTAGACTCAAAATTCCAGTAGACTTTTTGTAGAAATTGACAAGCTCATTTAAAATTTATATGGAAATACAAAAGACCTAGACAGATGAGAAAATTTTGAAAAAAAACTAAAGTTAGTAAATGTTCACTATCTTATATTAAGACATCATAAAGCTACAGCAGTCCTGTAAAATGTGATGTTGACAAAAGATGGACATATAGGAGACTTACGAAGTGTGGTGAATATAGTTAACAATACTGTATTGTGTAACTTAAAATTGCTAGGAAAAAAATCTTAAATGCTCTTGCCGTAACAACAAAAGGTAATTATGTGAAATGAAGAATACTTTAACTAAATCCATTGTGGTAAACATTTTGCAACATATAAACTTATCAAGTCATCACACTGTACATCTTAGTTCCATGTGAACTGTATCTCAGTAAAGTTGGGGGGAAAAGACATATAAATCAATAAAGCATAGTAGAGTTTAGAAATAAACTCACACATGTATACTGATTTTCATAACTCTCACAATTCAATGAACCCAAAAAACCCAAAATCAAATAACCCAAAGTAAACAACCCAAATATCAAAAATATGCAAAATATTTTAACAGACACTTCACAAAAAAAGGAAAAAAGAAAAATACAAATAGAACATAAGCTCAATCAATGATAAGATGCTCAATCTCATTAATCATTAAGAAAATGCAAATTTAAAATATAATTAGATACTAACATTCACATACCAAAATGGCTACAAATTGGTAGGCTATGAAGCAACTGGAACTGGCACATACTACCGGTGGGAATATAAGACAGCACAACTACCTTGAAAAACATTTTGGCAGTTTCTTAGAAGCTAAACAAACTCCTCATAAAACCCATCGGTTCCATTCCTGTGTATTGGGTGTATGTCCACAAACAAACTTGAACACAATCATCCAGAGCAGCATTATTCATAATACCCAGTATGTATATTTCATTTACATGACATTCTAGAATAGTCAAAACTAATTTACAGTTAAAGAAAGCAGATCAGTGGATGTCTGAAGCAGGAGGGAGCATTAGGGGTTAGTGGAAGCATGGATGATGAACGACTGCAAAGGTTATAAGGGTACTTTGGGGGAAGATAAAAATGTTCTATATCTTCATTATGGGATTGGTTACGTAAGGTATACATTTGTCAAAACTCATTGAAAAAATGGGTTCATTTTACTATAAGTTATACTTTAGTAAAGTTAACTTAAAAAATACATAGTTAGTAAAAAAGTATCCAGCATATTTGTAGCAACCTCTGATATAGGTTCTGGTAGCTTTTGCATTATAACTGAAGCAGCAGACAAAATTTTAAGTTTAGGAGTAAGTTTAATTATATGTTTGGTTTTTCCTCTATCAAATTTGCAATGTAAATATACATTTTTTTACACATAAAGTTTTCTGAAGAAGGTCAATGGTTCCAAAGAGAGTTATAAACATTACTTATTAAGGGGACATACTAGCTGATAGAATGAAACAAAACATTACAATGACTTATAAAAAATTAATATAAAGCAAGACTAATTAAGATACCATGGTACTGACACAGAGACATGCAATTAGATCAATGGAACAGAATAAAGAGCCTTAAAAAAGACCCTATGTACAAGAAAAGTTATTATACAATAAAGATGTCATAAATCTTTATGATTATTTATGACATTTATGACATAAATATACCATATTTATGGTATAAATCTTTATGATTATTATGACAAATAATAGATTATGCAATGAATTATACTTGAGAATTGGCCACCTACACGAAAAAAATTAGATTTCTATCTCATATCATACAAAAGAAATCAATTTCAGGTAGACTATACCTGAACACATATGTAGGAAAATATCTTTTGATGTTAGCGATGAGAAGACTTAGCAAACAATGACACAAAAAGTGAAATTAAAAAAAAAAAAAACAACACTGACAATATGACCACCTTAAGATTTAAAACTTCTGAACAAAAACACCACAAAAAAGAGACAATTCTATCATAGACCACATTCCCAGGAAAGAAAATATTTGCTCTGCATAAGAGAAAAATAATTAAAATCCAAAATATAGTTTAAAGGCATATAAACCAAAAAAGAAAGACAACCCAAGAAAAATGGGCAAATGATATGAATTGACAATTCAGAAAAAGAGAAAATCCAAACGGCCAAATTAAAGATGAAAAGTTTTTATTTTTCTGTTACTTGTGAAGTAACAGAAAAATAAAAATGAAAACCCGCAAAAAGATATGATTTCTCAGGGATTCCTAGGTGGCTCAGTCAGTAAGTGTCTGCCTTCGTCTCAGGTCATGATATCAGGGTCCTGGGATCCAGCCCCACGTGGGGCTCCCTGTTCAGCGGGGAGACTGCTTCTCCCTATGCCCCTCCCCCCACTCATGCTCACTCATGCTCACTCCCTCTCTCAAATAAATAATTAAAAATCTGTAAAGATATAAGTTCTTATCCATTAAACAAGACAAAATGTGGGCCGCCTGGGTGGCTCAGTCATTAAGCCTCTGCCTTCAGCTCAGGTCATGATCCCAGGCTCCTGGGATCAAGCCCTGCATGGGGCTCCTTGCTCAGCAGGAAGCCTACTTCTCCCGCTCCCACTCCCCCTGCTTGTGTTCCCTGTCTCGCTGCGCCTGTGAAATAAATAAATAAATAAATAAATAAAATCTTTTTAAAAATAAATTAATTAAATAAACAAGACAAAATATTGAAATCTGACAATAATAAGGCAAGGATGTAGAAAAATCAGACCTCTCCTCCATTGCTCATACAAATCACTTTGGAGAGTAAGTTAGCAAAAAATAATAACATTGAAGATAAGATTGCTTGTTAACTTACTACTTGTACTTCAGTTTCATAATGCAGAGAACCTCTCAAACATGTATAACATATTTATGGATGTGCACTGTAGCACTTATTATAAAATAGAAACAAGTACCAAGCCCACCAACAGAAAACGAAATAAAAAATACGGTATATTAATATATAACAAGATTTTTTTATCAGCACATATAGCACAGCTTTATTCATTTTAAAAGTTGCCTAATATTCTATTTATTACAAATATACTAATGCTTCTGCATGCAGAATCTATTTCTGGAAGGATCTAGGTGAGAAACTGGTACAATGGTTAGTTCTGATCAGAGGAAGCTGGGAACTAGGGGATAGAGATTGCAGGGAAATTTGTCACTAAATGCCATTTTATATGTTTTCAACTTAAAATTTTGATTATTTTACTTAGTCAAAAAATTATATTAGAAAATTTAAAATATAAACCTGAATGCAGAAAGAATGGCAAAAACACATGTGGGTATAATACTATATATATAAAATTATAAAGCAGTTAAAACAATTCTATTTGTTGTAGCAAAAGTACTAATACATTCATGGAAACAATAACAAATTGAGAATAATTTGAGGAGGGTAAGGAGGAAGGTGAGAAGAAAACAGGATAGTGGAGGGGCACAGTCTACAGGCACAGCCAGGAAAACTGTTGTATGATGTGTGGAGCAAGCACTTACTACATGCCAGACACAGTGCCAAGATTTTGGAAGCACTGACTCACTGCTATCTCCTCCTAACACTTACCTGTGCGAAAGACAGCTATCAGCCCCATTTTCAGGTGAGGAAACTAAGGCTTTGAGAAGTGAAAGAAATCACTCATGTAAGGTCACAGGGCTGGGAAATCGCAGGGCTGGGGCTCAAGCTCATCTTCCTATCAAAAACTTGGCCATGTGGCTGTGTGCCTCTCGGGCCAGCCCCTCTCTGGGCCCATCTCTGGACCCATGTCTGGGACAAGCCTTACCGCACACATTTAATGCAACACGTGGGGATGGCAGGAAATAGGATTCCATTGCACAATGAACACTATTTTCATATACCATGTAGGGGGTGAGAAGTGGAGGCTGAGAAGAAAATGGGTTAGTGGAATGATAAATAGGAGTTTTGAAATATATGTTAGGTTTCTTCTTTAACATTTTGGGGGAGGAGGGGCAGAAGGAAAGGAAGAGAATCTTTTCTCACAACCCTGAGATCATGACCTGATCTGAAATCAAGTGTTGGATGCTAAACCAACTGAGCCACCCAGTTACCCCTCTTTAACATTTTCTAAAACAAATAAAGCAAAATGTTTAGATTTGAAAATGTTGGGCAACAGGTATAATTTCCTTTAATATATTCTTGAAATACAACATAACTTTTTAGAAAGTACATAAAATACCTAGCACAGTACCTAGCACAGCACCATCTAACAAATGTTACTTTCCAGTCTGCAATGTTTCATTTTATTATAATTTCTAGGACTTACTCTGCTAACTCCACTTTGTAAGCACTGAGTGTTGCATGAATATTCATTCTGAAAGTTGAAAGGGAATACTGCTCCTGGTAGAAGGGGAAAAAAAAGAAAACTACTTTAAATATCCATTATTTCAATAAATGATATACAACCACCCAAAAACCTTAACTATCCAGGATATTCTAGGTACTGTTTCGAACTGTTTTCTGATAATTCATTTACTTAACAAATATTTATTAAACACTAAGGAATGTCAGCCACTGTGTTAGGGGATGGGTTGTAAGTGTAAAAAGAGTTCAGAGAGTTTTAGAAGAGTTCATGGTCTATTTTAAAAGACTAGCTCATAAGAAATTACTATAACAAAAACAAATTATATGAAGGGTACAGAGAAGATATTAGGGGAGGGCAGAGTGGGCTTTGTGATATAGAGGAAAAAAGGAATTTTCAAAAGGAAATAATATTGGAGTGCCTGGGTGGCTCATTTGCTTCAGTGTCCAACTTTTGGTTTCAGCTCAGGTCATGATCTCATGAGTCGAGCTTGGTCTTTCTCTCTCTAAAATACATAAATAAATTTTATTTTTAAAAAGTAAGTAATTTTATCCGGATCCTAGGAGGATATAATTAAATGAGAGACAGGCCCACTACATTTACCCGCTATAAAAGACTTAGAAAGAATCAATGAAAAACTGAATCTGTACAGATAAGGGAGTGACGGGCATTGTAAAAAGGCTGGTCACAGAAAGGAGCTGTGGCCAATGGCTTTGTACCCTTCCCTTTAGGAGAAAATCTGTGACCTGACCCAAAACTACTGCTTCTTCAGCACACCAGAAGGAGCTGGCATCAACACAGTTAAAGCTATGGTCCAGAAGATCCCTAATATCATTTGTCGGTCCTAAGTCACAGCCATTTTTTCAGAGGAAACACAACCAAAGCAGAGACCATCTTCCTTGTAAGAGGAGAACAAATAGAAAACTGAGGAACTGGTGTCATTTCTATCTTTTCTGCTTCGTCTTTGCACCTTTTTCGAAGAAGTCAGTTACTCAGTTGAACACATGAAATTTTTTTTTTCCTTTTTCTAAGAAGTCAGTTACTCAGTTGAACACATGGAATAAAGAGTATTTTAATAGGATGGTGACAATAGTATTATATATATGTCATATATATAATATTATATATTAATATTTAGGAGATATATACATTAACATTTACGAGACATACATACACACATATATATATAACCCTAAGTTAAAATACAGAAGCCATTCTGGCAACAATGAAAAAAATAAATTCCAATTAAGGAAAAAGTATTCCAAAAATCTGTCCAAAATACTAGTTTAACAGGCAAAAGAAAAATCTTTAATTTCAGAAATTTTTGTTTAAATTTCCTGAAAAGCGAGACTCTATGTCCTAGCAAAGCCCTAATCTGTAACCAGTGTTTTGTTTGTATTCATTCATTTATATGGTGTTAGGAATTTTTTTTAAAGGTTAATTCTCCAGCATGATTGCTCTGCAGTGAGCATAAGCTCAGGGCACAATTTGTATTGAGAGTATCATTCTAAGCAGAAGCAGTTAACCATAAAAATGAGACATTAAAAAAAGTACACAAAGTTGTTGGCAGGCAAGAGCTGTTCTTCCTACATTTGTTAGTCTGATAGACTAGGTAGACACATAGACTATTAAGAGTCTTTCTCTTTGGTTTTTAAATTCTTCAAACAAACAAGATCATTAGTTTTCATTATTTCTTACCCACCATAAACAATTACTTCATATATTATTTAGTCTTTCAAATACTACTTAGCTATTAAACAATTAATATTTAAAGATATGTACCCTAGATTACTCACCAGGGGGAGAAGTCAGATGACGAACAGGTCTTGCTGGTTGAAGCGGTTTACCAATCAATTTTTTGGTTTCCATTATCACAAAGACCTTGAGGTTCCATACTTTAGGAAGAAAAAATGTATCTTATCTTTTCAACAAGTGATCAAGATGCTTTTATATACATACACACACACACACACACACACACACAACCACAACATTCATTTGAAGATAATTTATTTTATAAGTTAAGGTGGAAACCTTAGACCCCTTTACACCATCTGTCACAATGGAACACTTCCTCTTTTGAAACATTTTCCTCCCATTAACTTCCCTCACTTTTCTTTTGGTTTGTTTCCTATTTCTTTGACTACCTCTTCTAACTTCCTTGGCTTATTCCTCTTCTTTTCTCCAGTTAAATTTAGGAATTCTTCCAAATTTGGCTTTGATCTTCTTCCCTGACCTCAATTATTCTGATGCTTTTAGCTACCTATCTATATGACAAATACAACCGAATCTATACATTTAGCATCTACCTCTCAAATTCCAATTCTATTTTTTTAAAAGATTTTATTTATTTATTTGACAAAGATCACAAGCAGGCAGAGAGGCAGGCAGAGAGAGAGGAAGGGAAGCAGGCTCCCTGCTGAGCAGAAAGCCTGACGCGGGACTCGATCCCAGGACCCTGGGATCATGACCTGAGCCTAAGGCAGAGGCTTTAACCCACTGAGCCACCCAGGCGCCCCCAATTCTATTTTTTAAAATATTTCCATTTACATCTTATCACAAATACCTCGAATTCAAGATATCCAAAATTAAATTCATTACTTTGACTCCAAAGATGATCTCCCCTCTGGTATTCCTTAAAGCCTTCAACTCTCTCAGACCACCTTTGGTTAAATAAGATCTAAATAAGAGCCTCCATGCTATAATTAATCTCTAATTCCTGTCCATTCTACTTCCAAAATATTTCTCAAATCTATTTTCTTTCTCACCACTACTTCCTTGGTTCCACAGTAGCTCTGAATTCAACTCACCGATCACTCAGTCTGATTTAAATATTCCCTTCTCACCCTATTTTCATGGGACAGAGTGAATATGCCTATATCATGGCATTAAAGAATATTGTACTCTATTATAATGACTGATTTGTCTTTTATACTTACAAAAGTGAAGAGCAGATTCTTTAAGTGAGGAACAGTATTTTCATTCATCCTCTTTCCCTGGCAACTAACACAGTACCTGGACTGGATCCAAAGTAGGTGTAACACAAGCATTTGCTGAACAAATGGGTGAATATAACCTCTTTCTCTCCAAACTATGATCCCTTTACACAAGACCTGCTTTAAAAACTTCAGTTCCTATTACATCCTGGATTATTCATAACAGAAACAGAAGCCAACATCCATGTGTCATGCAGAGTAAATCATTTATCTAAGTTACATTATTTAAGATTCAGAACAACTCTATCAATTAGGCCCAATTAAGAGTTAGAGTTCAGGTCTCAAGTTGGCCTACGTGGTCATGTTATGGTTCCAGCACCTAGTGATGTAACTATGGAAAACAATAGCATCTATCTCCTAGGTTTGATGTGAAGACTAAGTAAGATATATGTATAAAGCATTAGCACAGTGCCTGGTACATATTAAGAGCTTAATAAATGTTAGCTGTATTTTTTTTTTATAATCCTAATTTTAGATATAAGGCTTGGAGAAATTAGGTAACTTGCCCAAGGTCCTGAAACAAAGAAGTGACGGCATGTCCATCTCCATGCTTCTGGCCACTAAGAATTAAGAATCTTGTCCAACCTTTTTCTACCTCACACCCAGGCAGACCTGAACAGGTTCTGGTTAAGTACCCTTATGTGCTCACAAAACATCCCTGTGTCTATCATCTTCCAATGTAGTTCTTACTGCACTAGTTGCAATTACCTATCATCTGACCACTAAATTACAGTTCTCTCACACAGTTGTATCTCCAGTGTCTAGCACAGTGCCTAGAACACTGGGGGTGTTTAATAGATTGTTGAATTCATATGTGTTATTTTGTCTCACCATGTATTTATACATTCTGGAGTTCCTTCCCTCTCCCTGCTGCTCTTCTCCCCAAATGTTATTCATCTTTCAAGACCAAGGTCAAGTTCCTGTTATTTCCTTGGAAAAAATATCCTCATGTCTCAATAGTAATGGAAAATAAAGTAGTTCATCTGAAACTTTCTAGTTCCTAACAGAGAGCTGACAGTAAAATAATAACAACAATAATAATTTACATTCTTATCTTTCTCCTTCCACTACCCCTACTGTATTTTATTTTATTATTTAAGATGTATCACAGTAAATCTATTACATGCCCATATGATTAGACTGAGTTATTTGAGGCTAAAAATGAAGAACTAGATCTTATTTATCTTTGTGTGCTAGTACCTGCAACATAATTAGTTTTACTAAATCAACCTATAAATTTAAATACCTCTTAAATATAACTAAATCTTCTGGTGCCTAAATAGGACACAGCCTTCCAAATTATTAAGCCTATTAAGACAAAGCCTAAAGTAAAATTCCATCTGACTTTGTATCCACTCATTCAGAAGCAACTGTAACCATATGATTTTTAAGCAGATCATTACCCTAAATGACTGTTTCCCTAAGTATAGAGTTAATAACTCCCTTTTAGCTCCAAAGACATGCTTTCATCTATTTAAAAAATGCCTCTGGACATAATTCAAATGTTAAAATCATAAATTTTTGAACAACCTCTCAAAGTTAACACTGATAACTAAACACAAAATAGTTACTTTTTCCTAAAGTTTGGAGATAGGCCAGCCAGTATTCCAAATTAATACCTATCAAGTTTTTGTAATGTGTCTTTTAACTGGTATTTCAACACGGCTATTAACAAACTTCTAAACAAAACTAATGCTGTCTGTACTTGTTGGCAATACAACTTTGCTATAATAAGAAACAGAAAAGTTATAAGCATATGTAGCAAAAAAAGTATTTCAGACAAATATTGAATATTTTCTATGTGGAAGGAAAAATTTTAAATAAGGACCAAAAAGCAATCTAATATTGTGTCAATGTTTATCCTAAACATTATAATTAGAACCCTAATACTAGTATGTAGTAACTTTCCATCCTGTTTCCCATATGAAACTAACGAATCAGAATACAATAGAGTACTGTGGCACACACTTTCTTGTTTTTCATTGCTCAGCTGAAATTTAGTTGATAGGTTGTAAAGTCCTTTCCAGTTGCTGAGCAATGCAAATCCACAGTATTCAAACTAGGGATTTTCAAGAGTTGGGGAGTTACAAAACTATTATATGGTTTTGCAACACAAGTACATAAACAAAAAATAAAAGATCTTTTAGTATCACCCACCCTTTCAATTTACAGTAGGAAAACTAAGCAAGAGCTCCAGATATATAAATTCATATAAGTTAAAGAAATGAGAAAAGATAATGCCATATAGTATTCTATTCAATATTTTTTAAGTAAACTATGCCTGCATAAAGACACTGATATTATAGGGAATAAGTATGGAATACACAGTATACAACAGCATCATGTTACAGTGTTATTAACGGAAGAGGCAAGTATTTACAGTAAGTATCACTGTAAAACTGATCCACAGGCTCATAATTTATGAAAGACAGGATTCCACAAACCAAAGCCTAATTCTCAGTTTAGGTTAAAAACAGTAAAGATTTAACTGAACTGCAAAATCATTATACAAAATAACTTTAATCTTAAATTCTAATACCTTCCTCACTCACCCAATGTAGATCTCCAAAAGTTTCCTATGAAGCTACTAGAATGACCTAGGGTAGGCATTTATGGCATCAACTGTTACAAAGGACAACACTTGCAAAAGAAAAAGAATCCTACTTATGACAATGGATAACAAGTAGTGGGCCAATCATGGAGTTGTCTTTTAAACTATGAATATACAGCCTTGTAGTATAAATATTTTTTAAAGAACATTTTGATCCAATGTCTCAAAAATTTAATTCTATTAATACATCCTGAGAAACAGCTACTGAATAAAGTTTTTTTCCAAGTTCACATATATTTAACAAATCATCTTGAAAGGACAACTGCTATGAATAGAATATTGATCCACACATCAGGAAGCTTTAGTCAGGAAGCTTTGCTGTTCTACATCTAGCAATACTTAACAATATCTTGTTTCTTTCTGTTTAAAAAAAAAAAAATCAGGGGCGCCTGGGTGGCTCAGTGGGTTAAAGCCGCTGCCTTCGGCTCAGGTCATGATCCCAGCGTCCTGGGATCGAGCCCCAAATCGGGCTCTGCTGCTCAGCAGGGAGCCTG
Organism: Martes martes; assembly: GCF_963455335.1. Taxonomy (NCBI): domain Eukaryota; kingdom Metazoa; phylum Chordata; class Mammalia; order Carnivora; family Mustelidae; genus Martes; species Martes martes. Next base: position 44,578,792 of record NC_137891.1, on the reverse strand, counting down.
CTTCCTCCCTTCTCTCTCTGCCTGCCTCTCTGCCTACTTGTGATCTGTCAAATAAATAAAATAAAAAAATCTTTAAAAAAAAATCAAACTAAGTATGAACCCTAAAGATCAACCAATTCTGAAATTATAAATTAACCTAGAATTTTCTAAAATACAGTACAATGGGATAATAAAGGCAGATACTAACCAATTGGGACATAATCTTACTACACAATATATACTATTCTTTTTTAATTCAAACTCCATTTTTTGAGGTCCTATTACATGCTAAATTCTTTACAGATATTTCACTTAATTTTCAGCCATATGTAGAGAATCATTATTAGTAACCTTATAGATGTGAAACCTAATACTCAGAAAAATGAGAGAGATTCTCAAGTTCACATAGTATATATTTGGTAAAAATGAAGATTTAACTATAAAGGTCATGTCCTTGTCTCTAACTTGCATGTTTGTTAAGTAAAAGGAAGATATCTCACTCTCTAATCAGTAAAAGAAACTCTAGTCAGTAAAATGAAAGACATCTGACTCTTTAGTATCCCATTGCTTATTGGATTTTTTTAAATGAATTATGAGAAGGGACATTTATATATAAAGACTTGCTGAATAAACTGATATGTACTAATAATTTCTATTTCCTCAATTTATCATTTTTCTTAGAATACTAAATGAATTATAAGATTACTATGCTTTCCTCATTCTGTAGACATGGTACAGTGTCCTACTTATCATGGGTCATTAACATAAGAAACATACATACCTAGTACTGTATTCAGAAGCCAGATACTATACTTAAAATTTCCAACTTAAACTCTACATTTCTTTAGACAGTGCTGATGGTTTTGCTGCAATTAAGAAATAAGATCAGGGGTACCTGGGTGGCTCAATCGGTTAAGTGCCCCACTCTTGATTTTGGCTCAGGTCAGGATCTCAGTGTCCTGGGATCAGCCCTGACTTAGGCTCCACACTCAGCGGGACTTGCTGGAGATACTCTCTCTCCCTCGCTCTCTGCCCCCCCACACACACATGCACACGCTTTCTCTCTCAAATAAATAAGTCAATGTTAAAAAAAAAAAAAGAAGAAGAAGAAGAAGAAGAAGATGAGGGTGCCTGGGTGGCACAGTTGGTTGAGCAATTGCCTTTGGCTCAGGTCATGATCCTGGAGTCCTGGGATCTAGTCCCACATCAGGCTCCCAGCTCCACAGGATATATACATACATGTTTATAGATGTATATATGCACACATATCTATATATACACACACATATAGGTATACTGGAATATTAAGCCATAAAAAGGAATGGAATTCTGCCACTTGAAACAACATGGATGGATCTAGAGTATAATGCTAAGCAAAATAAGCAAGTCAGACAAATTTCACTAATGTGTGGAATTTAAGAAACAAAGGAACAAAGGGGGGGGAAAAAAAGACTCCTAACTGTAGAGAACAGACAGGTGGATACCAGAGGGGAGATGACTGAAGGGGATGAGAGAAATAGGTGAAGGGGATTAAGAGCACACTTATCCTGATGAACAATGAGTACCATATGGAACTGCTGAATCACTATATGATACACCTGAAACTAATATAACACTGCATGTTACCTACACTGGAATTAAAATAAAAAGAAATAAGACCATATAGAACTAAATCATCTGAGAAGTGAAAAGACCATGTTTTCATCTACCTCATGTATGTTTCCCATATGATAATCAGATAGGATTTAATATCAATTTTCAACTTCAAAATATCATACAGAATTAGGATTCCTTGAAACCACATGCTGCTTGCAAGTAAACAGCACAAACTGATTAAACTGATAGACGAAAATTAATATAAAGGAAATACAGGGGAGTAAGAGATAAACCAATTGTGACTTAGGTGATAAAAGATATTTTATACTCCACATATCAGGCTGCCACATTCAGGAAAAGTTAAAACTAAACTATCGAAAAGTTTTAAGAGGAGAGAATGTCCCATAATATTTTCCATCTCATGCCTTCTCTCTTCACAACTGATCAAAAAATTTGTATTCTTCTCCGTAGGGTATCTTTCAATAGAAATAAAATTTACCACTTGAGGGGTGCCTGGGTGGCTCAGTGGGTTAAAGCCACTGCTTTCCGCTCAGGTCATGATCCCAGCATCCTGGGATCGAGCCCCACATCGGGCTCTCTGCTCAGCAGGGAGCCTGCTTCCTCCCTTCTCTCTCCGCCTGTCTCTCTGCCTACTTGTGATCTGTCAAATAAATAAATAAAATCTTAAAAAAAAAAAAGAAAGAAAATTTACCACTTGAGTAGGATAAAACTGTCCAGATAATGGGCTCTTGTGGATATGTAACTGATGTAACTGTCCTTTTCTGCAACTTTGCCTAAATTATCAGCAATTAAACCTTTTGACACAAATACTGAATCATCATGTTGTCAACCTGAGACTGTTACATGTCAGTTACATCTCAGTTTTTTTTAATGGCATATCTTTACATAGAAATTATGTGGTATATCTTCATATACTTTCATGAACCATTCGATTTTCCTCTGTGAATTAACTATATATGGTTTCTTGGCACTTTTTTTCCTGTCGGGAAAAAAATGTTCAATATGTTCCTATTGAACATAATTTCATCTATTAATTAATAATTTGCTGTTTATTTTATTAATAAAAACAACTACAATAATGTCAAGGAAAAAAAATTGCCCGAAATTAGTAGTGACGGCGCCAGGGGGTGGAGGACAAAACGTCTTCAAACCATCCCGTCACCAAGGACCGGGTCCTGGGACAGAGGGCGCTGTGTACTTAGCTTTCTCTGGCGTTTATGTTTTTCGTTTTAAAACGCCCTCAGCGGAGTAACTCTCCCTCGGCCACTTGCCCCTCGCCTAGGTGTTCCCACAGCCGTCACCACCCTTTCCTCGCGACGCGCTCGCTCCCTCACACTCTACGACCCACGTTAGGGCCCCGAGGGGGGGCCCTGCCTGATTTGCCCCGCCCGACCCCAGGTCCCCCCCTCCCTCACAACTTTCCCGGCGCCCGACCTCAGAGACGGCGCCCACCGCCTCCTCACACCCGGGCCCGACTTCTGCCCTCCCAGTTCGGCTTATCCTCCCCAACCACTTACCGCCTCAAGATCGGGGAGGATTTCGGGGCAGCAGCGTCGCCGCGCTCAGCCCAAACGCGGCGACCCAGCGCCCCGCTGCCCGTCGGGGAACGGCTCCCGCCGCGCGTCTGCTCGAGGCCGAGAGCGGCGGGGATGGCGGGGGCGGGGCCGACGGCGGCTCCGAGGGGCGCGAGGCGGGCGCGGGGCGGGGCCTCGGGTGGCTGGCCTCGAGCGCGGCCGCAGCCCCGCGGGGCCAGAACCGTTAAGCCGGTAGCGCGCGCGCTTCCCAGGGCGTACTGGGCGCGCGGGAGCGGCGCGGGCTTCTGGCAGCCGCGCGGCGTGCGGAGGAGACCCGGGATGGCCTCTCCCAGGTTCTGGCAGGCTCGTCCGGTGCTGGGCGCGCCCGCATGAACAGCCTTCGGGACCCCAGTCGGCGGCCCTGCTTGCCCGGGACGGGGAGGGCGAGCGGCGGGCTCCAGGCAGCGACTGTGAGCGAGGCCGCCTCTGTGAGCGAGGCTGCCCGCGTGCTGACGACTGAGTGCCGCCCGCGTCAGAGCTGCCGGCCGGCCCCGACGGGGCGGGCGGCTGTGCCCGACGCTGAGGAGCCAGGTCCGTGCTGGGATTCCGGCTCTCAGAAACGGTCACCAGGCACGAATACTTATCTCAGACCGCCGTCCCCAAAGACCAAGATTAGTTGAAGCAACTCCATCCGAATCCTTTCTTTTCAGTCTTCACCCTTTTTCTTTCATTCACGTTTTCTCTGTTCTCAGAGTGTCCCGTGTGGGTGCCAGCAGTAGGCTGCGGGGACATGGGGGCGCTCTACGGGAGAACAGGATAGTCCTGCCATCACAGGGCTCAAAACCCGCCGGGAGCCTGAGCTGGGGGCAGTTCGATAGGCCGTGCTAAGGACTGTGGTAGAGGAACAGGTGCAAGTTGGGAGCACAGTACAAGGGATGCCTAAACAGACCCTTGGGCTGGGGTGTGGTTTTCAGAGCAGAGCCCGGCTGGTGTGTTGCATTTGGCAGGCGGAAGAAAGCAGGGAAGGAGGAAGCGCAAAGGAAAAGACGGCTTGTCTGGTGTGGAGTCGCTGGAGTTAGGGAACAGATAGTGGGGAAATGAAACAGGAGCAGTGGACGTGAATTAGGTCCTAAATTTTTCATAGTTTGCCTTTTTGAATATTTGAAAGATCATTCTGACAGCAGTATGGTGGGCAGATTTTGAGGGCAGGGAGGTAGAGCAAGATGAAACAGGCTACAAAGCGGCTTCCTTGGAGGCATTTGCAATAACTCCAGTCAGAAGTTATGTCATACAGGGAATGAAGATCTGAGCGATGTTGCTGCAGTGAAATCAACAGTTTAGTGACAGACTGGATGGAAGGGGTGACTGAGAAGAGAATCTAGGTAACTCTTGAGTTTCTGACTTGGGCAAACAAGTGAATGGGTGGTAATATAAGGGTTGGAAATAATGAATTCAGAGCGGGACTCATATCAGCTATTTTATAAGTTCCGAAAATATATACCCATACATATACAGGCCTATACACATACACACATATGTCATAGGCATATAACAGACAAAATGGAACATTAGGCAAGGGATGCTGATTGAGAAAATTTGTGCATTCTGGAAACAAGTATTTAGAGAACTTAAAAGACAAGTAACCTCCAAAGGATGCTATTTAAAGGCAAAGAAAGCTTGTCTAGAATGGGATAACTAAAGAAGGAATGCCTCTCTGAAAAGGGATCATCTGAGTACACCTTAAAACACATGCATAATAGGAAAAAAAAAGTCTAGTTAAGCAGAAGAAATCTTAGTGCCCTGGAACAAGAAAAACAGAGTTTGCAAAATTCAGAAACTGACATGAGATCAGTATGGCTAGGCAAGAGAAAGCAAGAAGAGACTATTAAAGATGAGTTTGGAGAGATGGGAAAAGCCAAAATCATACAAGGTTTTGTAGGCTCCAGTAGGCAGGTTGAATTTTACTATAAGAGCAATGGGACAGTGGGGCAGTAACATGATAGGATTTACCATTTTAAAAGGTGTGGTTTCAGAATTACTTTCATGCATAGTTAAGTTATTTAATGTAGAAATGGCTTCCAGGAACATTCCTATCCCCAGACACACCACACCTGGCATGTCCTATGGCACAGAGCACCAGAAGTCTGTGGACAATGGAGTCGATAAATCCTTCCAACCCCCAGATGTAGAAAATTGTAAGTGTAGGTTTCAGTTCTCATCAATCTAGTCAAAATAGAAGTTTTCTTCTTCAAGAAAATATTTAGGGGCACCTGGGTGGCTCAGTTGTTAAGCATCTGCCTTGGGCTCAGGTCATGATCCCAGGGTCCTGGGATTGAGCCCTACATCATACTCCCTTTTTTTTTTTTAATTCATTTGACAGAGATCACAAGTAGGCAGAGGCAAGCGGTGGGGGGGGGGATGGGGGAGGCAGGCTCCCTGCCTCGCAGAGAGCCCGATGCGGGGCTCGATCCAGGACCCTGGGATCACGACCCAAGCTGAAGGCAGAGGCTTTAACCCACTGAGCACCCAGGTGCCCCTGTACACCCTTCTTGGCAGGAAGCCTGCTTCTCCCTCTCCCACTCCCCCTGCTTGTGTTCCCTTTCTCGCTGTATCTCTCTGTCAAATAAATAAATAAAATCTTTTTAAAATTTTTAACAATATAACGTATACAATTACATATACATTATACAATTATTTTGTATATATTACTATATGAAATCAACAGAAATTATGGTGACAAAAAAGTTAATTTGAAGAAAAAAATTTTAGACCAAACTAAAATCAGTAATCCATTTAGAGGAAGAGGTAAATTTTAAATAGAGGTAATAGACTCCAAATTTTTTTAGTAATCAATTGAAGAAGAATGAATCATATAAATATAGTGAAAGTTTGGAAAATTTCTTGTTGACTTGGCAAGAGATACTGGCATCTACAAAGGATAATCTAGAGCTCATAATACACTTCAACAACAGCTTGACTAGTTAGCAAGTACTTTCAAGAATATTTAAGGTTGAGGCGACTGGGTGGCTCAGTGGGTTAAAGCCTCTGTCTTCAGCTCAGGTCATGATCCCAGGGTCCTGGGATCGAGCCCCACATGGGGCTCTCTGCTCAGCAGGGAGCCTGCTTCCCCCCTCTCTCTGCCTGTCTCTCTGCCTACTTGTGATCTGTCAAATAAATAAATAAAATTTAAAAAAAAAAAGAATATTTAAGGTTAATCACACTGATCAAGAAAAGCTTAAAATGCTCTAAAATCATCAAGCTCAAATAAGAAACTCAACAGGTTTCCCCAACTTAGCAATACACTAAAAACTGACATGTTATGACTAAATAAGTTATGATTGAAATTAACTTTTCTAAATTTTCAATAATAAAAAATAAATTTTGATTAGCTATGCTGCAGAAAATACCAAATTATTTACTCTCACAAAGGAAATGCATTATAAAATTGTCAGATAAAGAGGCAATCAAAATACATAAAAGTACAAATACAGGGAAAAATAGGGTGGCTCAGGCAGTTAATTAAAATACTTTTATGATTTTTTTAAATAGCTGGTACTTGTCAGCTTTTTAAAATTTGTAACAGGATGCCATTCTCTCATTCTAAGTAAATATTTACTTTGGTTTAAAGAAAGATTTGGAGAATGGATTGAGGAAAAGCAAGAATGGAAATAGGAATCCCAACAAGAAGGATAATTCACAGTTAAATGAGTCTTTTATTAAGTAGAGGTTTTTGTTACCATTATATTTTCATATCTTATTTGACCTTCACAGTACCTTCCTTTAAGTTGATAAAACCCTATATGAGCACAAGTAACACACATAAACTGGTTACCTGCTCTCATGAAATGTAGTGTCTTTGACAGTACAGATTCACAAACAGAAAATTACAATTCAAGAAGCTAGTTGTCCTATAAAGGCACTCCCAGGGCGTGTGTGTGCCTGATTGGTGCTACTGAAAGCCTGAGGAGTTGGGAAAAGCTGAAGAGGCAGGCAGCATTGTCTAGTGTTTACCAAATGATCTCCTTACTAGCCTCCTGCCAGTAGTCTGTCTCTCATTCACTTATTCCATATTTACAAAGCATTTTATGGAGGATACATACTCACAGACGCACACAGGCATGTAATCATTAGAACAAGTCATTAAAAAACCATAATAGAGACTTGGTTCTGTTCAGCTTAGCTCGGGGAAAAAAAAAGTTTTGAAGACCTGTGCCTGTTAGGTGCCAGGCACTGAGGATACAAAGACAAACTGAAATAAGACAGTATGGCTGAGGAACAATCAGCAAGAAGAGAATGATAGTCTTGAGAGTACCTATCAACTAGGGGTGCCTGGGCGGCTCAGTCAGTTAAGTGTCCGGCGTAGGTCATGATCTCGGGGTGATAAGATCGAGCCCCTGGTTTGGTTCTGTGCTCTGTGGGGAGCCTGCTTGAGATTCTCTCTCTCCCTCATGCTCTCCTCTCTAAAATAAATCATTTTTTAAAAGAGTACCTATAAAATAATAAAACAGAGGGTAGTACATGCAGTAATTAGAAGTATATACTTAGAACAGAAGTAGTACAAGGAAAGAAATAGTTCTATTGGGGGTGACAGAAAGAAGAGGGATCATGGAAGGGTTCCAAGAGGAGGTATCGCCTGAGTAGAATTTTCAAGGATAAAAAGGAGTTTACCAACTTAGGGATATTCCTTGCAGGAAGAAGGATATGTGCAAAGGCATACAGAAATGAAGCAATAGTGAATACAAAAACCCTAGTAATTCAGCACTGCAGAAACATAAGATATGAGGCCCTGCTTGAATAAGTGGTTCAGTACTAGGCTACAGAAGGATGAGTCTTTTATCTCCTAAGGGTACAGAGAGACACTGAAGGACTTTAGATATGAAAAGATCATACGTACACCTAAGTAACTGCTGAGAATGGTCTGAGGAGAGGGACAGGCAGTAGGCAAAGCGAGAACAGCAGCAGAGGGATCGGTTCATAAATCTTTCCGGTAACCCAGGCAGTGTGGATGAGAACAAGTAAGGTAGGTCTGCCCATGAAGAAAGAGAAGTGCATGAACTTGAGAGAATAAAGGAGACCCGATGGACTGGAAAGTCTGTGAGAATGAGAAGTGAAAATGGCGATGCCAATTATTGATGTGGGCAGCTAGATGGGTAGAAATAAGGAAAAGATACTGTGAGTTTCCTGAGGAATGAGGGACAGGGATGGACCTAGAGTGTAGGTGGAGGGAAGGGACAAAGGTAAGAATAGGTGAGATAAATCATCTGCAATGAGAGGAAGGGGATCAACTATGGAAAGTATGATAAAGGGCTTTAGGATTATGAAGTTTTCAAGTAGTATCTGTGGGGAAATTTGCAGGAACTGCTGGAGACAGGTCAACAATGCTAAGGAGCAGGTGAAGGTGAAAGGTGAAAGTGAAAAGGTGAAAGGTGAAGGTGAAAATTAAAAATTGGGGGCATCTGGGTATCTCAGTCGGTTAAGCATCTGCCCTGCTGCTCATGTTCTCTTTCTCTCTCACTCTCTCTCTCAAATAAATACATTAAAATCTTTAAAAAAAAAAAGGAAGTTAAAAATCTGTAGTGGTATTAACCTGTGTGGTTGTGAGATTCATTGGAAATACAGGAGACAATAGATTGGAAGATAACTGAGAAACTGGAAGGGCTGAAGGCAATACTCATGAATAGTGGTACAAAGGGAGTGAGGATTTTATCATGATAGAGGATGAATAGGGCCAGAGAGTGGGTATCTGAGCATAAGAGTTCAGAGATGGAGTGCTTCTAAGTATGAGCACCCACCATACTGCTAGAGATGAATAACAGAAGTGGAATGGAAGTTCATTCGACTTGAGGGAATCAGAACTGAGTCCAGACCAGAGTATTAGTCCATTCACATTGACATTTAAATCAATGATATATGGTAAGAATGAAACCAGGTACTGAAGTCGGCACTGATTATGGGAAAGTGATAAGAGATTTGTAGATGGCAGATGGTAGGTAGAGGTACTTTTTTTTTTTTAAAGGTTTTACTTTTTTTTTTTTAATTTATTTATTTGACAGAGAGAGAGATCACAAGTAGGCAGAGAGGCAGGCAAGAGAGAGAGGGGGAAGCAGGCTCCCCACTGAGCAGAGAGCCAGACCCTGAGATCATGATCTGAGACGAACGCAGAGGCTTAACCCACTGAGCCATCCAGGTTCCCCAGGCAGAGGGACTTTTAAAGGAAGGAGTAAGACAGGTAGGTTTTCAAGAGCCAGGAAAAAAAAATAACACGTTGCATAAGCTAAGGAATTCTCTACAAATAGCCTAAACTTACTCTTGCTAAAAGCTTAAAAACTAATGAAAATGTAACACATTTTCTCCATAATTATTTCAATATCCAATATCTTCAGCCAAAGGTATATCTGATGTAGAAATATCTGCAGCAATATTTTTCAGAAAAATTGATTTGAACACTGGGAACTTCGAGTAGTTCTACAACCAAGCGTTAGCACCTATACATATGCATAAGCCACTCTAGGTAAATTTACAAATTTGATGAGAAGAATGTGTATGATCACTTCCTATTTAGCAAGTTACCTTAGATGAGCTTGTAGATTAAAGATTCTCACCTGTCAATTTACAAACCATACCCACTTTTTAGACCTATAGCCTTATCTGATACCTTAGTCTGTGGGCCAGTCCCAAAAGAATATAGGCTTTTTATTTTTCTGTTTTTCACACGGTATTCCACCCCAAGTCAAATACATGTATACTTATTCAAACATAAAGAATCTTGGTATTTAATTTGTAACTGAGCATGTAAAGTGATTTTAAAAACGAAAAACCTTTACAGATCCTTTTTAGCACTTTGTGCTATTTAAAATCATTTTAATATTGCTATCACAAGAAAAGGAATTTACATTAAAATTCATTGTATGTCAATTTCCTCATATTTAATATGTAATCTTCCTAGCCAGTCTTGTGATTTTATATTAACTATAAAAAAGAAAATAAATACATGTAATGATATTTTGTTACATAAAATGCTCTAAAATAAAACTGGATATAATATCAAATTCATAAAAATATTTAAAAAGTAGTATTCTATTCTTTGTGAAATCAATACTGAGGCCAAACATTTTTCAGTTTACTTTCCACAAATCAGTTATAGACATGAACAGCAGGGGGCACAAAACTCAAAAGTTTTTCTGTACAAAGCAAAGCACAATAAAACCTCATGCTGTGGAAAGCAGATAAATTTTGAAGGCAGATTGTTTGATTCCAACTGGCTCCATCACATATAACCTGAATGACCTTTAATTATTTAGCCTCCCTGACTGAGCTGCTTCAATGGTAGAGTCATAACTATGACATAGAGATTAAATATTAACAAAGCTGTAAGGCAGATCAATAAACTAGAGTTTTTTTCAGTGTTTATTATGTGTGTGTACGCACATATACATATGTACATGTGCACCAAAACACATCAGATAAGTGCAAATTTAGATTTTATAGAAAGCACATAATTTTGAGACAGTGCACATGGAAACAGCTGTAATTTCATAACATACAAGCACAAGTATCGCTAGATCAAAACTAAAACAAAGCTAAACAAAGGAAATGGCATTATTTACTCCAATACAAAGCTTTTATATATAAGAAAATGTGAATGCCATTGAAAGGGGATGCAAACGGGTGTGTGCACGATATAGTGCACTGTTTCTCGAGAATGATCCAGGAAAACCTACATCAACATCATCTGGGAGTACTTGTATTGAATGCATACACCTGTGCTACTTAAAACCCAGTTTTTCAGAACGATGAGAGTAACACTTCGATTTCTTCTAGTAAAACAGAAACAAGAATATGTGCTTTTCTAGGGCGCCTGTGTAGCTCAGTAGGTTAAGCATCTGACTTCAGCTCAGGTCATGACCCCAGGGTCTGGGATTGAGCAGGCTCCCCGCTCAGTGGGGAATCTGCTTCTGCCTCTGCCTCTGCCCCTCACTTGTGTTCTCCTTCTCTCTGTGTCTCAAATAAATAAATAAATAAATTTTTAAAAAGAACTATGTGTTTTCTAGGCTTCCTGTGGCTATTATACTGCATGCGCTGTGAGGGGAGCACTGTGCCTGACATGGGTTATTGGATCTTCTAAATGACACACGTACTCTCACAAATGACTTGCTCAAGAATAACTGAGCGTGATTCCATTTTTTCCCTCTTTTCTAAGAACTAGACCATTTTTTTCCCACTACTTTGTATAGCAGGGACCAAAAAAAAAAAAAAAAAATCCTTCCTTTTCCAATTAGTGACTATGGTATATTCTTTCAAATCACATTTTCCCAGCACTTTCTGTGTTTTGTATCTGTACCAGGCATTGGAAGGAATGCTCTACTTTAAAAAAAAAAGCCTGAGTAGGGGTTCCTGGGTGGCTCAGTTGTTAAGCCTCTGCCTTCAGCTCAGGTCACCATCCCAGGGTCCTGGAATCGAGCCCCACATCGGGCTCCCTGCTCAGCAAGGAGTCTGCTTCTCCTTTCCCATTCCCCCTGCTTGTATTCCCTCTCTCATGGTCCCTCTCTCTCTGTGTCAAATGAATAAATAAATAAATAAATAAATCTGGGTATAAACTCTCATAAATTTGGATTTAATTAATTAAAAATTTATGTTAAGTCATATAGGACTAAGCTTAAATATATGATATATTAACTCTAAAAAATAAGGTTTTATCAATGAAATGCATTGGTTTGGATTTAATAAATTTGTTTTAAAACTCTTCAAGGATCTAAATGAAAATGTAACAGACATTGGTAATGATAACTACATAACATTCTTATCTATTCATCAAGAGCAAAACCTAACCTTCCAACTATTAATCTACCACAAGAATTTTTTAAAAGTTACTATTGCCTTTTATCACCCTGAGAGAACCCCTCTTAATATTTTAGTGTTTAATTTTCCTTAGTTTTTTTAACACATACATGTAAAATCGTTTTCTTCAAAAAGTGGATAACACTGTACATTTTGATTTGTAATATGATTTTGTTGTAATATTTTGTGAACAATGTCAATTCAGTTAAAGAGAGATTTTAACATCTTGTTAATGACTACTTACTATTTCATATTATGAGTGTACCATAATTTATTTCACCCATCTCCTATTGCTTAATTTTTTGACTTCTTACTTTCAATCCCTATTATAAACAAAAAAGTGCTAAACATCATTGTACAAATACATTTGTTCTTTTATCCAGAACACCTTTAGGATAAATTCCTAGTGATGGAATTAATGTCAAAGACTGTGTGTTTTTGTGTGTGCTTCCTCATATCTTCAGCATTACAAGGATTAATCACTTTTTCATTCTTTGTTAATATGCTAGCTAAAAAATAGTAACTCTGTTTTAACTTACCTTCTTTGATTATTAATAAATTGAAAAGAAGTTCATATTTTTACTTATTGTATTTCTTCTTTAATGAATTGCTTCTTCATGCCTTTAGTTCCTTCCCATATTAAAAAGATTAACTCTTCTGGGGCACCTGGGTGGCTCAGTGGGTTAAAACCTCTACCTTCGGCTCAGGTCATGATCCCAGGGTTCTGGGATCGAGCCCCACATCGGGCTCTCTGCTCAGCGGGGAGCCTGCTTCCTCCTCTCTCTCTGCCTGCCTTTCTGCCTACTTGCGATCTCTATCTGTCAAATAAATAAGTAAAATCTTTAAAAAAAAAAAAAAGATTAACTCTTTCTACTATTTTGGAAATACAATTTATATTTTGACTTTGTTTATGTTTTTTTCACACAGAAGTTTTTTTTTTTTCTTTTTATCATACAATCTATCAATCCTTTTGTTTGATTTCTGCTTTGGGGTTTTACTTAGAAAGTTTTCCTCAACACAAGATTATATTATATATTACATTCACTCACCTATATATTCTGTAACAAAATATAAAGGCCAAACCCAAAGTATAAAAATTTTTTTTTTTTTCTTATTTGACAGAGAGAGAGAGAGATCACAAGTAGGCAGAGAGGCAGGCAGAGAGGGAGGGAGAAGCAGGCTCCCTGTAGACAGCCTGATGTGGGGCTCGATCCCAGGACCCTGAGATCATAACCTGAGCCGAAGGCAGAGGCTTAACCCACTGAGCCACCCAGGTGCCCCCCAAAGTATAAAAATTTAACATATCAATTCATTTAACCATTTATTCATTCATGCAACAAATAACTACTGAACACAAATGCACTATGCGCTGTTCTAAATGCTGAAGATAAAGCAGATAAAGTTCCTGTTATCATGGAATTACAGTCCAAAAGGAAAATGATCATGCAGCATATAATTTAATGTGAGATTTCAAATTAATGGGAAAGGAATGGGAGGATTAATGGGATTATTCTATATACAATGCGGTTACAAATAGCTGACCATTAAGAAAAGAAATAAATTAGATTCTTATTTCATACCTTACATCAAAAGTATTATAAGTAGATTTAAAACCTGTACTTTAAAAAAAAACATGAAAATACTAGAAAAAACCATAAATGAATATTATATAAAGTAACATTATACATGTTCTTAAACATGAAAACTCCTTTAGAGTAATAACTCAAGGCATTTTGGAAACACCATCTTATTTTTAAAAAATGGAATGTAACAAGGTAGTTTTGAACAATAATCTTTATTAGTGTATTTTCAAAGGTACACATAATCCTGAGCTACTGCATTTAGACATTTATCATTTACTCTTTGAAGTTTACATGTATTTTGCTCCAAATTCTCTGGTGAGTACATTTTTATACTAGTCAGGAACATAAATAATTTAAATTATTATTCTTATCTCTGGAAGAGCCAATTAATTTACTCAATATCTCTTTACCTTAATTCTACTACATTAAAGGCTTTAGAACATTATTTCTCGATTAAGCAATTTCTTTTTCAAAACTGCAAAGATGGGCAGTGCGAGAGCTGATTCCTCAAATCCTAATGAATTCTTAGAAAACTATGCTGCTTTTTGTCTTTGATCTACTTTCTTGAATAAACTGGGTAACCAACAGACCAGCTATATTTGAGAATAATAGTAACTACCTCTAATCTCAACATTTTAGCTGGTGTAAAATGTCATAGGTTCTCTTCTCACATAAGTAGTCCATAATTAGCCCAATAAGAAAATCTACCATGATCTAATGAAAAGGGGGGTAATCCAGTGTAAATATATCTTTGTTTAAATGGTTAAGTATTATAAAACATGTTATGTGAAATACTTCCTCCAAGATCTATAAAGGAATACATACAGCTGATTAACATTAAATTTCATAAATCTAGACCAGAACATTTAGAATTAGTAAATAAAAAAGCAGACAAAAATGAAAGACAAAAGTCCTGTGATCTTTGAGAAAAAACATTTATCCAACATTATCTCCAACTGTGGACAAATAAATATTTTCATTCTTGTATTTTAAATTACTACCAAAATATTGTATCTTTCTACAAACAACAAAAAACAAGCATACAGTATCTAGAAATGATTTTTATCTGACAAGAATGTCAAGTCTTTGAAGGTACACTCAATTTTTTTTTCCTGAATAAGGTCACTATGATCTTAGGTTAAAGTTACAGTAAGCAGTTCAAGCAAAATGCATATTGTTTAGATTTTAAAGCAAGCAATTTTGATACTGTTTAATTAAAATGTGAGTATAAATGTGAAGCTATTGTAGAAACATTTATAAACACTCCTTGGGAATACTCACAGATCGGCAAGTAATGGAATAACTGATTTAAAAATAACGGAAGGGTGATGTTATATGTAATGTTTGGTGACAAATCCAAAAATATCTTTAAGAGATGTAAAAGAACATGAAGACAGTTTTATTATTCGGAGCTTGAAAACCTAGCAGCAAAACAAACTATTTGCATATAATGTAGTGCAATGAGCATTTGTTCATAAAATACTCCCCAAGTCTTGAAACTTTATACAGAAACCAGAAATGGAATCCATTAGGGTGAATGATTCAAATATGTCCAGAGTAGCTTATCAAGAACTGCTAGATACTCTCACCTGCATCACTGAATTATAAGCAAGCTTATGCAAAACTGTGTTCTGGGTAACTCACTCTTATGGCTCCCCAGTAACAAGCTCGGATAAGGCAGATCAAACCTAAGAGATAAGCAATTGCCCAAGAAACATAGGTTGCGTGAAATCGCCTTGCAAAATCTTGGGTGCCAACCTAAAATAAAAAGCAATATAATAACAGAAGATTAAAAACTTCAAGCAAATATTTGCTTAAAGAGCCTGTGTGGGCTTACATGTGATTTTGATAAAATATATCCCTGAGGCCACAATATTCCTATGAAATATGAGTTGATGAATTTGTTGATTATCATTGACAGAGTAAAATTTAGTAAGACAATACTGCTAGTTATATTAACTACAAACTTTATGAAATAAACAAAAAAACCCACTTGAACATGTTATTTCTATAAGTAACTAAATTGTCACCTAAACTCCTTAGTGTTATACAACACAATAGAGTGTTCCTAATAATATGGGACCAGGCAGGACAAAGGAGAATGGGAAGTAAATGGTAGCAAAAAAAGATCAGTAACTCCTCCTCCTCCTGGGAAAGAATAATCCCCAGTGCCAACTACTTAGCTTCAGTCGCCTCTAAAAATAAACCATCCCCATAATGATAACAAATCTGTGCTTAACTTGAATAAAGAGAAAGGTTTTTCAGACCTCCATAGCTGACTATCGCTTTTGCTTTGCTATGGCACTAAATAAAAACAATGGATTTTTGCTAAATGGATGGTAAAGTCCCCAAGGTCAAGGACCTTGAGAGGAGTCCCAAAACACCATTAAACTCCATTAAATACAGGTGCATGGACTGGGCTTCTGATTGCCCACAGTCCTTGAGAAGCTTCTGGGATGCCAGGAGGCAGGCTCTTCCAGGATCACTGAAGATTGTCTCAGGCCTCATCACTTACTACTGATAAAGGTGAGAAGAAAGAATTCTAACAGTGAGTAGAGTAATACTCACAGTTAATCCGACTCCAATGAAAATACATATCATTCCAATGGTAATATATGCACAGCAGCGTCTTCGTGGAAGTGCACTACCCACTGAGGAACTGCAAATTCATGAGTAAAAGAGAGCATTATTTCCATGCAGTTTCTCCCTTTCATCCCTGGGAATACTTTTCTATGGCTCTAGTGACACATGTACTTCTGTTTATTTCTTCAATTTGAGAGACAAGAACATGCATAAAAATGCCATTTTTAATGAGCTAATATAATCATAAATGGTAAATTATATTACAGTGGCTTTAACCAAAGTTCAAGCCTTGGTTATTGACAGTATCCACAAAAGAACTACTGTGGTCAATAACGATCTTCCAATATAAAAATACATCTCAAAAAATGTATTCTAGGATGGATAATATGTACTATCTCACAAACAGCGCTTGATTTTTTGCAGTTTTAACAGTATATGTTTACTGTAGAAAATTTGGAAAATAGAGTAAAAAATAAAAAGGACAAAGAAAATTACCTATAATCCTACTACCATAAATAATTTCGACATATTTTCCTCCAGCCATTTTTTTTTTTGGTAATTTACCAACATAGTATAGGCATTTTCTACATCATTAGATGTTTTCAAATTGGAATTCCAATGGATGAATACAAAATTTAGCCAATATCCTACTACTGGACACAGAATTTTCACTACTATAAACCAGGTACACATCAATTAAAAACATCTGCTTAGTTTTCTTAAGATAAATTTTTAGAATTAGGATTTTTTTTAAAAGATTTTATTTATTTATTTGACAGAGATCCTAAGTAGGCAGAGAAGCAGGCAGAGGAGGAAGCAGGTTCCCTGCTGAGCAGAGAGTCCAAGCCCGATGCAGGACTCGATCCCAGGACCCCGGGATCATGACCTGAGCTGAAGGCAGAGACTTTAACCCACTGAGCCACCCAGGCGCCCCTAGAATTAGGATTATAAAATTCAAGAGATTAACTTTTCAAAATCTGTTAATACATACTGCAAGAATCTATGGGAAATTAATAAAATCATATACTGTTATCATGCTTCTCAAGTGAAGTTTTAAATCCAATAGTTTTTAGTCATTTACACTTTTAATTTTGGTAATTTTCAAAATGGTGTAAGTAGAGCAGAGATCTTCTTTTCCTAAGCATAAATACATAAATACATCATATAGGAGGCACTGTATTAGTGAATGAGATAATGAAGTATCTGATTTGCTTTTCTATGGCCAGTCAACATCACAGCTAGCACACAGTAATTGCTCAAGGAATGTATGCTGAATAAATGGAATATAGAAATCCATTACTTACTAGGCATAGTTTGGAAATGTGTTATTCCAAAGAGGTTAATTTTGCATAACAGAAAAATGGTTTCCTTTAAGCTCCAAATCTTTTTTTAAAAATTGCTGAATGATGTTTCAAATATATATATATATAAATATCCCTAAATTGTTAAACTGAAACATAAACATCTGGGTAACCTGGGGTCATCAATGTAGTGTACAGCTTGCCATGTGGAGTCACCAAGACATAAGATTCATTGTCTTTATAGCTAGCCTTAGATCTTAGACTACTTTTAATTTTAATTCTTATGCAGGCATTTGGTGATCTTCCCTGCCTTTATACCTCACCACAAGCTGTCATTTCTCATTTACCTGTGTATCCGCTGCTGGCAGTCTAATCTGCTATGGATTACAAGCCAACTCAGTTTATTAGAATTATATATTAAATAAATCAAAAGGTCCTAAGTGAATATTGGAGCAGCTTTTCTGTGAGCCGAAGAATCCACTTTAGTACATTAATTTCAGTGCATGAATTCTCCTTAGAAAACCCATGCCCGGGCGCCTGGGTGGCTCAGTGGATTAAAGCCTCTGCCTTCAGCTCAGGTCATGATCCCAGGGTCCTGGGATCGAGCCCCGCATCGGGCTCTCTGCTCAGCAGGGAGCCTGCTTCCTCCTCTCTCTCTCTGCCTGCCTCTCTGCTTACTTGTGATCTCTGTCTGTCAAATAAATAAATAAAATCTTAAAAAAAAAAAATTAAAAAAAGAAAAAAAGAAAACCCATGCCCATTTTTCACATTCCAGCTTACACAATCGCTACCTCTGGGAAGTCTTCCCAGAAAAGAAATAACCTATTGTTACTCTACAACTCAACTGCCATATTATCACAGGGATAAATGAGCAACAAGCACCTACTGCATCGATTAGGAAATCTCGTGGTGCCTGTATGCAGAATGTAGTACTGTTTTTGCATGTGCTAAACCTCTGTCTGTGTATGAATACATATGAAACGATGCTTCTGTGACCTGCCCTTTTTTGTTTGCTTAACACTCTACATGAGACTCTTCCATACTTCTATGAGGAGATCGAATTCATTCATTTTCACAACTATCTTCTGTTATACGAAAGTACCAGTTTACTCATTCTCCCTGCCAATGGACAGGACAGTCAAGGGGTTTACTGCCTTGATTTTTGGCTACTATAACAAAGCTGCTCTGAACAGTCTTTTATGTCTCCTATGTACATATAAAAGAATTTTTTGAACATATTCTTAGAACAGAATAGCTGGGTTGTACTGGACACATATCTTCAACTTTAATAAACGCTAAATTCATACCCTCACCATCTCGATATGAGAGCTTCCAATGTTCCACCCATACCCACACTTCAACACTTGGTATTGTTTTCATGCTTGACAATTTCATGGGTGCGAATGGTATTTTGCTGTGGTTTTAACATGACCTCGAGCAAGACTAACATCTTTTCAAATGTTAGTTGACTACTGGTTTTCTTTATTGTATGTTCATATTATTATGGCTTTGTTTTGAGCTCTTTAGCTTACTGACTCACAGGTGATATTTGCACAGTCTGCATACTATTCCAGGAAGTTATCTATTCTATTTATATCTTCTTTTAGTCTGTGGGTTTGTTTTTTTATTTTTATTTATTTATTTATTTTAAAGATTTTATTTATTTATTTGACAGAGATCACAACTAGGCAGAGAGGCAGGCAGAGAGAGAGAGGAGGAAGCAGGCTCCCCGCTGAGCAGAGAGCCCGATGTGGGGCTCCATCCCAGGACTCTGGGATCATGACCTGAGCCAAAGGCAGAGGCTTTAACCCACTGAGCCACCCAGGTGCCCCTGTGGGTTTGTTTTTTAAATCAGGATTAACCTTTACCTAAAAACAAAACAAAAACCATTACTAAAACAAATAGTTTTAAAATATTATGAAAACCCATGAAAAGAAGACTCAACATAGGTTCTAAACCTGGAAAAGCACACTTTAGAAAGACTATTAATTCTAAACTCCTGCCAAACGATGACCTTAAAGTGCCAAACACAAAAAGAATCTCTTAGGACCATTTTCCGAATAGGTAATTTGTCCCTGGCTTGGCCCCTCCCTTCTTTAACTATACACAAAGTCCTGCTGAAAGTATGCAGTTTAGCTGACTTTACAATAGAATGTAACAATGTAAACAGGTTCTTGATATTGACAATGTTGCCAAGGGTTTGTTGTTGTTGTTTTAAATCCAACAGTTGGTCACAAAGGTAAAGTATTACCAAGGCTCTTTTGTCATTTCTTGATCATGTCTGACTCATCCATCCTTCAAGCACATGCAAGGGTCAATAGTTTTCAAGAAGCAGAAGCCTGAGGCCGTTTAAGAAATAGGATTGTGGGGCGCCTGGATGGCTCAGTGGGTTAAAGCCTCTGCCTTCGGCTCAGGTCATGAACCCAAGGTCCCGGGATGGAGCCCGGGATTGAGCCCGGGATTGAGCCCGGGATCGAGCCCCACACAGAGCCCCACATGGAGCCCAGCATGGAGCCCCGCATCTGGCTCTCTGCTCAGCAGGGAGCCTGCTTCCTCCTCTCTCTCTCTGCCTGCCTCTCTGCCTACTTGTGATCTCTGTCTGTCAAATAAATAAATAAAATCTTTTAAAAAGAAAGACAGAAAAAGAAAGAAAGAAAGAAAGAAAGGGAAGTAGGATTGTGAGGTGAATCCATCTGAGTAAGAACTTTATCCAGCCACTGAGGGGAGGGGTAGGGGGTGGGTACGACATGCAGGTGGATGTCATTCCAGCAGGGGGAGCGAGTAACATCCTGATAGAGGTAGTCTGCTCCTGACCCTTTACGAAGCTCCTTCACATGATACACATTTTAGTAAGTTCATAGATTGTCTCAAAACCATGGTTCACAGCGTGTGCCAATAACTGAGAAAATTCTTGGTTCTTAAAATTTTTTTAACTACACCCACTAGGAATCTTGCACACAGTTAGTGGGATGAAAACCGAACAGCGGTTTCAGCTCTGATTTGGCACAAAGATGCTGTCACTGAGGATTCTAGCCTGTGGTTTTTAAAATTCATTTTAAATAACATCTTCTGATAATGAGTTTTTATTCACAAAATCTATGTAATGTAAGGTAATTCTAATACAGTAAAAATTATCAACATTTCCCTTTCAGGTTTGTACTTTCTTCTGCTTTGTGTAGGAAATTCTTTCCTACCTGTTATAAAAATATTTTTAAAATCTTCTAAAAATATTAGAATTTACCTTTTCATATTTATGTCTTGATCCACAAAGGCACAGTCCTTATAATTCTCAATTTTTATTTTACTTATTTTGAAGTCATATTATGTGGTGCACACAAATCCAGAATTTATGTGGTTTTTTAAAAAAATTCACTCATTCATTCATTCATTCTACATTAAGTTCCATGCTCAGAGTAGATCTTGAACTCATGACCCTGAGGTCACATGCTCTACCGAGCAAGCCAGCCAGGCGCCCCCAGAGTTTATGTTTTTGATGAGGTGACCATAATAATAACTCTTTTTACTCTAAAGCATATGAGATACTTAAGGTACCTGCTAAAATGCTATAAGAGACATCCAGAATACAGTGGCTTAAACAGTTTATTTCACCGGTAACCTGGGTGGCTCGGTCGGTTTAGCATCTGCCTTCTGCTCAGGTCATAATTCCAGGGTACTGGGATCACGCCCCTCATCGGGATCCCTGCTCCACACAGAGCCTGCTTCTCCCTTTCCCTCTGCCTGCTGTTCCCCGTGCCTGTGATCTCTTTCCTCTCTCTCTGTCAAATAAATAAAAATTTTTAAAAAGTTTATTTCTCTTGCATATGAGAATTCAAAGGTAAATGTACAGCTTAGGGTTGGTAGACTGCTCTGTTCTGTGATTAACTGCTATTGCCAGACAACACAGGTGACGAGTCTCCTGCTGCAGATGCCTTTTCCAGCCAAATGGAAGAGGGGAGAAAAAATTAAGAAAAGTTTTGCCTTGGGGCGCCTGGGTGGCTCAGTGGGTTAAAGAAAAGTTTTGCCTTAACTGAAACACATGACTACAACCTTCCTCAAGAGAGGCTTGAAAATGTGGTTAGCTGAGTGGCCAGTCAGACTCTGAAAAGTCCTTCTGGTATGAGGAAGAAGAGGAGAGCAATCTGCTCTTTTAATTAATATTAATATTATTATTTTTATATTGGTTAGTGTTTGTATGGGGTATCTTTCCTTTGGTGAAGGTTTTGTGATTTGATCTTTCTTCCATTTTTTACTCTCATCCTATGCTCTTGTATTTCATGAGTTTATTCTTCAAACTGCACAAAGACGGATGTCAGTCTAGTCTGATAATTTGTAGCAAGTCTTGCTGACAGTTTCTGTCTAATTACATTATTCTGAAAGCTGATATATATACGGATTATTTCTGCTCTCTTATTTTCACTTTCTATAGTTTCTGTATTTCTTATGATTTTCCACCCTTTTTTCTGGACTTCTTGTGGACTGACTATAATTCTTTTAATTTCCATTTTCCACCTACTATTTAGAAAGTTTTACAATTTATTTGTACTAATTTAGCAGTGACGTGTAAAATTTAACATAAATAACATTTAAAATCTAAAATTGTAAATCTACCCTCCCAATAAAAATAGGAATTTTAGAAAGCTTTAACTTCAAATATTCTGCTCCCATCTTATATGTTCTTGTTCTGCGATATTTCGATTCGGTTATATTTTTATTTCTCCAAATTATCATTACTGCTATTTTTGCTATTTTATACAATGATCCTGATGACTGTTTACAAGTTACAAGATTACTTTTTATTCTTGCCTTGTAGAAATTTCCTCTGGGATATTTTTCTATTTTCCCTAAATTCATCCTTTAGTAGTTTCTTTGGTAAGGGTATCAAGGTGGTCAATGTTCTCGACTTGTTGCTGTTGTTGTTTGTGGTTCATTGGTCTGCATTTGAGAACACTTTTATTCTGCCTTCATGATTCTACTATGGCTTAGATTGGTCTATAATACCAGTTTGACAGTTAATTTCTCTTAATACTTTAAAGTATTTTTAAATTTATCTTTTGGGTTCCATTGTTGCTGTTAAGATGTTTGTTGACAGAACTGTTATCTTTTTTTATAGTTAAAAAATCTGTTTTGGGGAGCCTGGCTGGTTCAGTAGGTGGAGCTTGCGACTCTTGGTGTCTGGGTCTTGAGTTTGAGGCCCACACTGAGAGTGGAAATTACTTAAAAAATTTTTTCTTTTAGAAGAAAATCCGTCTTTTCTCTCTCTGCTTTTGGTATCTTCCTTTATCTTAGGTTTTCTGCAGTTTCACTACTATGCATTTGCTTATTTTGCACAGATTTCACTGCTCTTTTTGAATCTAAGGGTTTGTATCTTTCATAGATCTGAAAATCCTTAGGGATTAACTCTTCAAATGCCCATCTCATTCTTTGTTTTTGCCTTCTAGATCAGATATATTTCAGCTGTTCTCATACATACTTGTCTCAACACTACTCTCACCTGTGTGCCCCTGATGGATTCTGGGTAATTTACTGACCTCTCTCTTCTAATCCACAACTTCAGTTCTCAGCTTCATCTGCTGCTTTACCTGTCCATTGCACTGTAATTTCTATAAGTTTTATTGTTGCTTTTAAAATCTATCTGGTTATTGTTTTTGCTAAGTAAATGTGTTATTTTGAGACAACTGCAGATTCATGAATAATCAGAGATCTCATATTTTTTTTTATGCAATTTCTCCAATGGTAACAACATCTGGCAAACTCTACAGTACATTATTATAACCAGGATATTGGCACTGATACAATCCACTGATAGTCAGATTTCCTGCTTTACTTATACTCATTTGTGTATGTGTGTATTTAATTCTACACAATCTTATCATATGTCTAGGTTTAAGTATCCATCAGCACAGTCAAGATACAGAACAGTTACAGCACTATAAGGATGCTTTTATAACCACACCTATGTCCCTCCCACCTGCCTACCCTCTGCACCCACCACATTATCACTAATCTGTTCTCAATTTATAAAATTTCACCATTTCAAAATGTTACATAAATGGGCAACCTACTGTAGGCAACCTCATGGCACTTTTTTTTTTCACTCAGCCTACATTCATCCAAACTGTTGCATATGTCAATAGCTCATTCCTTTCATTGCAGAGGTAGTATTGCAAGGTATGGAAGTACCACAGTTTGTTTAACCATTCACTCATGGAAGAACATTTGCCTTATTTCCAATTTGGGTCTATTAAGAATAAAGTTGCTATGAAAAATTTGTGTACAGTTTCTTGTGTGTGCTTGGTCATTTTTTTAAATTTAAATTCAATTAGCCAACATATCATACAACATTAGTTTCAGATGTAGCATTCAATAATTCATCAGTTGCGTATAACACCCAGTACTTATCACATCACGATCCCTCCTTAATGCCCATCACCCAATTGTCCCATCCGCCTACCGACCTCTCCTTCCTCAACCCTCAGTTTGTTTCCCAGAATCAAGAGTCTCTAGTTTCATCTGTTTTCTCATTTCTATTTTTTAAAATATTTTATACATGGCTATAGCATATTCTGTATCTAATAATTATATCTGAAGTCCTTGGGAATCTAATTATACTGTTTGTTTCTGATGCTGATTCTGCTTGTAGTACCTTGTCTCCTCATGTGGTTGGTAATTTTTGTCGAGAACTTATTTTGGCAGTTCTTCATATTAAAAATTCGTAAGAATGGTTTGTGGTGGCTTCATCACAGAGAATTTTCATTTGCTTTTCCCAGGATCCCTAGAATGATACAAACCCTAAACCACTTTAAATTGCTTTCAGAGACTGGCTTTTCCTAGACCATATACATGAAGTAAAATTAAAATACAAGGTTCAAACTCAGTGTTCTTATAAAATCTCTATAATATTCCTTTTCTGGTGGATTTTTTTTTTCCATCCACTCTTTTCATGAAGAACAGCCTTAAGGACGTTTTCTGGGGGTGAGGGGATAGGGTTCCCACTCTCAACCTTCTGCAAGTCCAAGGTCTTCCTCTCATTCTTCATCTGAACATTGAAACCCAAGGGTCTGGATCACCAGTATTAGTAAACACTCTCAGGATATTTGAAATGACAGTCATAATCATCCTTGCCTCTTTATTTCAGGTTCTTGGTTATTTTCTTAACTTTCATATGAACTGAACTATGCATTTAAAAAGATGTTCGTTAGCGTTAACTAGTCTTTCATTTTACTGGATGTAAAAGTCAAGAGCATCTAATATACAAAATATGGATAGTAAATCCCCCAGGAGGAAAAAATCATCCAATACTTCCCAAACATATAACAATTCACCCTTCAAATGATTAACTTTTCCTTTCACGATACTTCCCTATTGACCACGGGCCTTATAAAGGACTTCTGGAAAAAGATGGTGCCGAGCAATGTTACTTATGGCACGACTTTCGATGAGGTAGCTAGGGAATGTTTTATTAGAGGCAGCTTAAAGGCAGGATAAGATGTGAAGAGATGAGAAAGTAAGTAAGTCATCTTAGCAGATAACAGTGACATTATTCAGGTATGAAAAACATAAGAATTTTGGTCAAGAAACACGCACCAGAATAACCTTTCTTTCAGAGAAGGTTTCTGTAGGTGAGTAGTAGAGTACTGGAAGCAAGGGCTGTATGAGCTCACTTGTGAAGTTAAGTAGGGGTTTTCCAGGAATGAGAAAGGGACCAGCCAGGTTATCCCAGCCTGGTAGGGTGAGATTTAGGGACAGAGGCAAGAAACTGTACTGTGTATTTGTGGAAGTGGGATTTGTTGAGGATGGCACAGAGTGAGTTGTGTATAAAGGTCAAAGAAAACACAATAAAGATATCACTAGAGAGATTAGGCAAATACCTAAGCTTGGAGGTTTGTATATACCTTGTTGAGAAGTTTGGAATTCCATTTCGGATTTTAGGCTATGGGCCTATAATAGTCCATATGGTACATTTATGTCAATAAGAATATATCCTTCCTAGGGATACTTTATATGCCACATATATACACAAACCTAGAATAACAATGAAAATAGCACCTTGTTGTGCAGTATTCAACCTGCACAACTGTACATCATGACCATGAATTTTGGAGCTAATAAAAGATTTGGAGCCAGAGAGTTTAAAATCATATTTGTATCCAGGGCCATTACTCTAATAAATGGAAAAGAGAACAGCAAGGCTGAAGGCCAAGAGATAAATTAGGAAGCCATTACAACAGTCCTGGAGAGGGATCCCAAATGTACGAACTAAAGTAGGAATAGTGAGACTAAGAGAACAGAATTGAAATGTCAAGAGACAGAACTGATAGGACTTGTTTCCATTTAGATACAGGGAATAAAGATACATTCAGATTTCTGGCTTGGTCAGCTGGGCAGATGACATAACATTCACCAGTATAATATATTCATCAACACACAAGGGAGGCGCCTGGGTGGCTCAGTGGGTTAAAGTCTCTGCCTTCGGCTCAGGTCATGATCCCAGGGTCCTGGGATCGAGCCCCAAGTCAGGCTCTCTGCTCCACAGGGAGCCTGCTTCCTCCCCTCTCTCTCTCTGCCTGCCTCTCTGCCTACTTGTGATCTCTGTCAAATAAATAAAATCTTTAAAACACACACACACACACACACACACACACACACACACACACAGAAGATTAGTTGGCAGAGCGTAAGGAAGAAGGATATGTGGGTTCGAAGTGCCTATGGACACCCAGGTTGAAATAACAATAGGGAAAATAGTGAAAACAGATTGCATATTTATATCTGAAGAGATTTGGGGTGATTTAGTGGCATACTGGTCGAGATTTAATGGCATATATATGACAGAGGAAACTATGAGAAAACCAAGATCTAGTGTGGTCAAGTTGCAACCCTGAAGAATTGCAATATTTAACTACTTGGAAGAGAGAGTGAAGTCAACAAAGGAAATAGCAAAGGAATGTTCTCAGACGTGGGAAGAAAACCGGAGAAAGTGGTACCTAGAAACCAAGAAAAGAGCAAATTTTAAGACAAAAACCAGGATGATCAACAGAACCAAATACTACAGAGAATACAAGCAGAATCAGAGGAATGATCGGATCTATTAGAATCTGCACCTGGGGGGCACCTGGGTGGCTCAGTGGGTTAAAGCCTCTGCCTTCGGCTCGGGTCACGATCTCGGGGTCCTGGGATCTAGCCCCGCATCAGGCTCTCTGCTCAGCAGGGAGCCTGCTTCCCCATCTCTCTCTGCCTGCCTGTCTGCCTACTTGTGATCTCTGTCAAATAAAAAAAAAAAAAAAAAAAAAAAAAGAATCTGCACCTGGGATGTGGATTTTGTCAAAGCAAATTCCTCATCCCCTAGTGCGGCTGATGGCTAAATTGCACTTCACTGAAGACAGAATGGGTGCCATGATCAAACGAAGGGATAAGCACTGAAAAGCGAGAGAACTGCCTCCCTCTGAGAAGAGAGAATGAAGTACACATAGATACAGGTAGTGCATAGACAGGCAGCGTGAAAACGAAGGAGTTCATTCATGGACAGACTCAGTCCTATCAGGAGAGGGAAGGCAAGTCATCTGCTGAGGCTGAGTGAGTAATGTAGAAGGGGTGGGAGTTTAAGAGGAACAGTACATTTCTAGAGATAATTGCTTAGGAGAATGGGAGAGGGAGCTAATCAGAGACACTTCAAAATGGAGTATCAAGGAAGGGTTTCAATGTGTAAAGCTATACATTTGGAAAGAGATAACCAAAACAGAATTGTTTTCAGATGTCAGTTATCTTGGTAATGGAAGGGAGAAGCAGTGGCCATACTGATCCCAGATTGGTGGTTTGAAGAGTAGATGGATATGAATTTCAAGGGATGAAGACTTAGTCAATCTAGCAAACTAGAGTCTCTTTATATCTAATACGTTCAAATTGAATTTAGCATCTGTCTGCCAGACATAGTTCTTCTAAATGCTATCTTAGTAAATAGTTCCATAGCCTCTCAGATATAAAGTCATCCTCTACCCCCAATCTCTCTCATACCTTCACATTCAATCCTATCTATTCTGTTTCCTTAACATCCCGTCTACACTTTGACTCCACTGTACCTCAGCACCGATAGCTCCTTCTAAAAGGAACCATCCTGCATTCTTTTTTTGCATCACTCCCACTCATCTTTAATAACTTACTTCATATGCCACCTCCCAACCAGATGTCTTCTCTCAAGTTACCTTTCCCTCCAATCTGGGTGAAAGGCTCTTGAAAGCAGAAAATGATAGGTGAACCTCTTTCAAAGGATTTAGAACTTTATTCTAGTTGACTCTTCTCTTCCTTATACCCACAAGAATCAGTTCCCTGAAGGCAAGGTTACACCTTTTACTTTAAGCACCCAGTACCTAGCACAGGATATTTACTCAATTCATGAATAATTATAAAAGAAAGCACTAAACACCAAAATAAAAGAAAGTAAGAGTCCACTATTGTTTAAAACGTCAGGAGACGACCCACAAAGGCGTGTGTCAGTGATACAGAGAAATGATAGCCAATAATAACTATCATGGATTAAACCGCCATCTTTACCAGTCTTAGGTCGTTATAATAATACAGTCCAAGTACTACTTCAGGACACTAGGACTACAACTCCCCTTCTGCAGTGGCCACAGCCACCCAGCTCACTTAAAGAGCAACCGCTCCTTTAGCTCCAGTGGCCCCAGTGAGAAAGAGTGATAGGAAAAAAAATGCTTTTTGCTCTCTGGAGCCACTGGGGGAAGCTTTCCTACACATGTTTTGGGATGGTTTCATAGTAATGATTTAGTAACCC
Organism: Martes martes; assembly: GCF_963455335.1. NCBI lineage: Eukaryota > Metazoa > Chordata > Mammalia > Carnivora > Mustelidae > Martes > Martes martes. Next base: position 44,550,588 of record NC_137891.1, on the reverse strand, counting down.
CTTTAACGTAATCACAGCTTTAGGATATTTTATACTTGTGTTTAAAGAAATAAAATTCCTGGGTGGGGCAGGGTTAAGCATCTGACTCTTACTTTCCAGCTCATGATCTTAGGGTCATGGGATCAAGCTCCACTTCCGGCTCCATGCTCAGTGGGAAGGCTGCTTAGGTTTCTCTTTCCCTCTCACAGCCTCTCCCCCTGCACTCGTGTTCTCTGTCTCACTCTCTCAAATAAATCTATTAAGAAAATTTAAAAAAAATAAAAGATGATTCCTTAGAATCTTATCTCAACAGATGACTCATCATTTTGTTATGAAGAACATTCAAAGGGAAAACAAATGTAGATACAAGCCATGCGTTTCATGTGATAACAGTATCTTTAGTCAAGTAAGTAACAGATGCCCTGAATCCTCCCATGTTTAGCATGTGATTCCAATTCCATAAACGTCCTTTTAAGAATGATTTTAAGCAGACTTATTCCATGTGCATTTCTATGTAAGTTGTTCCTTAAGTAACTGATATAAATTCTTAACATTAATACACTGTCTTGTGATATTTTAACCAATTATAGACTATCTAGACATTCAATGCTTCTTTATTACTAGCAAAACATTGCCATTGTTCTAAAACAATGATGCAAGCAAATCACGTAAGCAAAATCCTTAACCTCTCTAACAGTTCCTCATCTGTAAAATGAGGGTCATAATTCATGCATTCCAGGATTGCTGGAAGGATTATAGCTAATACATCTCTGTAGAGAAAGGAACCATCACTGTGCTTAGCATACAATCTACTAATCACAGGAACTTTTTGCTAAATAAAAATTCACATGGAATTTTTATTTATTTATTTACTTTTTTTTAAGATTTTTTTTTTTAGAGAGGGAGAGAGAGCATGCACTAGCATGTACATGCATGCAAGGGAAGGGGCAGAGGGAGAGGCAGCGAAGCCCAAGCCCACTCCGTGCTGAGCAGGGCCTCACATGGGGTTTGACCTCACAACCCCTGAGATCACGACCTGAGCTGAAACTGAGAGTCAGATGCTTAATGGACTGAGCCACGCAGGCGCCCCTTCCATAGAATTTTTATCCCAATTTAATGTTCTTAGTGAAGATAATTGCCATTTAATTTTTTTCATTTTTGTGAAAATATAGATAACACACAGAAATATTTATCATTCACATACATATTCACATACTTATGTGGGGGAGTGTCTCTCAAGTATCTATTTTTCTGTATATTATCTGGGGTTATCCACTTTGCTTCTCCATACAGACTTGTACTAAATTCAAAAAGGTTAAGAATTCAGTTGGTTAATTTCACAAATAAATTAAAAGGAAATGTCTGTTCCTCTGAAGCTAGAAATATGCTGTAAAGAAGTTACTCTTATAAGGCTAGATTCAGTTGGAATTAGATCTAGCAGAGATAAAAGGAGAGGTTTTGTTACACATACTCTACTCAGATACTTTTCAATTCTTCTCTCCTCGAGATCATTCTTAGGATTTCCTCAAAATAGGTAAGGTGTTTATATCATACTAAGGACCACACCAATTAAGTTATGAACTCATATTTTCAGTTTTTAAAAGTTGAACTGTCAAAACACTGCAGTTAAATTTCCTTAGCTCAAGTTACAATTCACACAAATAAGTGGAGAACAATAATCGCTAAATTAAAATTTTATCAACATAAATACTATGCAGAAAGAGTTAATAGATAGCAGGCCTGAGATAGCTACCCTTAGAAAGGCCCGCTTTCAGGACTGACCTTGGCTGGCATCTGTGAACTTAAATAAAACGTTCCCACAATTACCTACCTGATACGAGTGGCTCACTGTGCCCAAATTGTCCGTAAAACGTTCCCACAATTACCTACCTGATACGAGTGGCTCATTGTGCCCAAATTGTCCGAGCAAACAATATGATTTATGCTGAATACCTGCTTTCCTTCTGAGAGTTTAGAAATTCAGTATGTGCTATGCAACCCTTGTGACCAACTCCAATAAAAACCTTGGTCACAATCTCTAATGAGCTTCTCCAGTAGATAATTTTCACCTGTGTTGTAACAATTCCCTGGTGGAAGAATTAAGCCCTCCTGCGTGACTCTATAGGAGACGACTCTTGGAAACTAGCACCTGGTGTCTTCCAGACTTTGTCTCATGTGCCCTTTTTTTTTTGCTGATTTTGCTTTGTATAATAAATCATAGCTATGAGTACAAATAAATACTAATTCCAATTAATCCCCCTAGAAAATCACAGAATCCTGGGGTGATCTGGGAACCCCCCAACAGAGCTGCCATAAAATATCTTTAATCAAAATACCTTCTATTTTTTCCCACATTTATACTGCCTTTTGTTAATTTCCTTAGGTACACTACTTGGGAATAGAGAAAAATATACTGAATAGTTAAGACAGGCAAATAATTATATACACTTTGCTGTCAGAGAATAATCTCACTGGACAGGACATGAAAAAAGTTAACAACTATCTAATTACAAACCTCCAAACATTTGGTATTTCTCCTAGATTACAGTCCATCTTTTAAATATAAATTTTAGATTATTTCCATAGATTATAACCTCTTAGGACATTTATAAATCTTCACCAGGTTACTGGTAATTGTAGTAATTTCTTCTTAGAAATTGATTTCCCTTTGGAGAGTGATAATCAAGCCCAATCATTTTCATTTCAAAATGGAATATATTAATCAGTTTAAAGATATCTTTTTTTTAAGTTTTGGGAAGCATAAACATATTAAACATGTATTCATGTCTTTTATGTCTTCAAATCAAAATCTACCAAAGTGAGAATTCTGCTCTTTAAACTGTTCTCAAGTACCTCCCAGTAGCATTTCCAATGGTAGAGAAACTTACATTTTTTTGCAGTGTGGGCATTTTGCCAGAGTGTTGAACCTCAGTTCCATCCACTGTAAATAAAAAGAAAAGATTGAAAAGAAAAACAACGGGAAACTATCCAATCTGATAAGGTATTTCTTTTAGTTCAAATGTTACCAGGGATCACAGCAGAAGTAACCCCCTTCTCACGGTTATAGGAGCTTTTCCCCTCAACACTTCTTCCTCTGCAACAGTTCTCATGACTTGCCCAAGCTTCTGACGCAATCTAGGTCGGCTCTATTAATGAAATCCAAACGTACTACTGTAATTACTGTCATTTCTTCCAGTCTTAGGTCTCAGTTCATTCCCAAGGAAGGAAAATATATCTCATGGACCTTTGAAAACATTTTGCCTTTAAATCTTGAGCACTAAGGGTGCCTGGGTGGTTCAGTCAGTTAAGCATCTACCTTAGGCTTAGGTCATGATCCCAGGGACCTGGGATAGAGCCCAGAGTTGGGCCCCCTGCTCAGCAGGGCATCTGCTTCTCCTACTCCCTCTGCCCCTACTCTCCACCCTTGCTTGTCTCTGTCTCTCACAGGCTCTCTCTATTGCAAATAAATAAAATCTTCTTTAAAAAACCTTGAGGACTAGCCTTTGAAATATATGGATATTTAAATTCATCACTAAAATATAGCTACTTATAAATTAATTACATGGGAAACCCACAAAGTAAGTAAACTAAACAAATGAGATATGGAGAGAACTCAAGTCAGGCAGGTCTCTCTGTTCTGTCCTTGCTTATTCTATGTAACAAAAAGATACTCCTAGGGTGCAAATTTTCTTCCCTGTGACTGTAGGTAATAGAATGAACTATCTTCCTTGTTACTGAGATACTTGAAATGGTTTACTGGTAGTGGGTTAAAATCTTTGAAAGAATACGCAATATAAATTTAAAGTATATCTTAACCACAAAATGTATATTTAAAAGTGCCTTTTTCATCTTCCATTTTGCTGGCTTTTCTATAATTCCTTCTTGCAAAGGGTCTATTTCCTTTATAGTTTTAGGAGAATTCCTTTAAGTACTTCAGTTTTATCATCAAAACAACTTTTTTTTATTAAAATTAACTTTTGTTTATTTTGATTTGGAATCATTTTGGTCTCTTTCCATAACTTTCCAAATCTAAGCATAGTAGGGTTTCAATAAATTATACATATCCAAATGTTTTCCACACAATAGAGATAACTTTCAGAAAGTACTTAATGCATACTTTTTTTATTTTTAAAAATTATTAACTTAAAAAAAAAACAAATCTGGATGTTCCTAGACTTCTCTTTCTTCACTTTCATTTGAAACCTCAAAGAAAGTTAGTTATGCTGCAAATGCTCTCTCAGAGTAGGCACATGGTCTCAAGATAAATGAAACTTTACATGAATGTTCACTCTCTTTTCAAAGTGATTATTTTTCAACATCTGAGAATGCCAAACCAAGGCTACATTTTTTGTTCAAGCACCAGTAAATCTTTCTTTCGTACTCCCTTTGTAACAAGTTAACTTATTGCAAAACTTATTCTTAATAGTAAAAATGTCAGAATTAATGCGCTAAACAAAGACTTCTAGAGTTCTACAGAATATTAAGTGAAGAATCCAGAAATCTTACTGGGAATTTTTTTTCTTTTTTTTAAGAGAGAGGGACACAGAACATGGGGGAGGGACAGAGGGACAGAGAAAATCTTAAGCAGGCTCCATGCCAGCAGCACAACTCTGAGATCATGACCTGAGCTGAAATCAAGAGTAGGATGCTTAACCACCTGAGCCACCCAGGAACCCCTTTTTTATGTTATTGTAATTCATTTTAGGACTTTCAAATTTTATTTATAAATAACAAATTTAGGTTGCTCATAGTTAAAAGAACCAAAGTAGTTAAGGAGATAGTTATGAAACCCTTGAGCAAAGAGGAACTCAAAATCCAAGCTGGAAGCCTATTATGTTGGCATAGGAATTCCAGAATTTTTAATGGCCAACCTAAGGAGATGATTTAGTCCAGTATTACCATTTAATAGTGCTCTTCATTTCAGCATAGATTATGCATGGTAAATTGAATTATAACTGAAAAACAGTTAAGACTTTATTATGTAATTAGTAAATTATAAAGCCAGCAACCTAGCACATTGGGTTTTGTTATCTCCAAGTATTCACTTAAATGCAGCAAACTAAGAAAAGCACCTATTATTAGAAATAATTTTGTCATACTCTATTCAAGTGATTGCAAATACCTGTGCTTGTGAAAGGAAGTTGACTTACTACTGTTCTTTTATCTAAAGCGCAGCCTCTTCACTCTTAGAATTTTATTGCCATAACTTCAACAGGGGAAAAAAAACAAAATTATCTATTTTCTATCAGGAAGATTAAAGGCAACTTCTCTAAAACACCATCATTTTTAGTGGGGGTCATCCAATATTTGACTTATTTCTAACCATTCTATGTAACAGATAAACTTAGTTAGTTCCCTCAAGATATATTTTTTTAATCAATCTTAGAAGGCCATAAGAAAGTTATACTGCTAAAAATGGGTCCTTTGATAGTACCTTACTGGATTTTATTTCTTAATGGACACAATAAGTGACTGCTGTCATTGTTTGAGTTATTCACTTTAAAACTATTGCTACTCTCTGCAATGACACCAAACCATATGCCCTGTGTCCAAATAAGGAAAATCTGACCCTGACTGAAGGTACTACCCAGGCTCACTTGAGAGCAAAGTTTGAATCATCATCGGTGATTCAGGTACATACTGTAGATTGTTTTTATTGGGGTGTGACAACCCCCCCAGTTGGTTACTTGTTGACAAAGCATCCGGACCTGCCTTTCATCAGCAAGAGAGAACACCTGTCCCCAAATTAAACTCCACTGTTCAGTGTCTTAAGAAACTTCTTCATTTTTCATGCAGGGCTAGCTAAAAACTACGTATTTCCTTTATTCTTCTTTTCTAAGCAATATTCCTCAAAACATTATTCTGGGGGCACCTGGGTGGCAGAGGGGGTTAAAGCCTCTGCCTTCAACTCAGGTCATGCTCCCAGGGTCCTGGGATCGAGCCCTGCATCGGGCTCTCTGCTCAGCAGGGAGCCTGCTTTCCCTCTCTCTCTGCCTGCTGCTCTGCCTACTTGTGATCTCTGTCTGTCAAATAAATAAATAAAATCTTTAAAAAAAAAAAACATTATTCTGACTAGATGATGTCCTCAGAATAGTTTAGAAGTGAAAAATGTTTGTAGGGGAGCCTGAGTGGCTGTCAGTTGAGTATCCGAATCTTGGTTTTGGCTCAGGTCCTGGTCTTCAGGTCTTAAGATTGAGTCCCACCGCATCAGTTTCTTTTCTGAACTCAGTAGGGAGTCTGCTTGGGAATTCTCTCCCTCTGTCCCTCCCCGCTCCCAATATAAATAAATAAGCCTTTAAAAAAAATGTTTGTAAATACTACATTAAACTCTTCTCGGATAGTAAAACTAACACATTCTAAACGTGCTAAAGAATACACCTGTAGAGAAGTAGCAGGCTGAGACGACGTCAGGTAGCAGGAGATGAGCTAGATAGCTTATCTAACCATTGCAAACACCTACAAATCCAACGGGAAATCGAAGAGAAGAAGAGGAACAATTCTAGAAACAGAAAATCGACCACTTTCTGAAAGGTAGGACCTGCAGAAAAGTGAATCCAAAGTGATGAGAAGATAGACCGCAGGGGGAGGGGCCGGCTCCTGGCAAGGGGTGGAGCAACGGAGCACAAAATCAGGACTTTTAAAAGTCTGCTCCAAGGAGGGACATTGCTCCAGAGGCTAAACCGGGGGGAAGCCCACGCGGGATCTGCGTAACCCCAGGTCCCACGGGATCACAGAAGGACTGGGGGTGTCTGAGTGCCGCAGAGCTCGCAGGTATTAGAGCGGGGAAGCCGGCTACAGCGACAAAGCTGAGGAGTGAGCTCTCAGCTCGAGGTTACCTTGAACTGGTCACAGGCTGGGTGAGCTGAGCCCGGCCGGAAGCCAGGGAGATGGAGTGACTGAGCACTTTTCTCCAAGCACGCAGCTGGAGGCCAGGGAGACGGAAGCGACTGAGAGCTTTTCTCCAAGCGCAAGCGACTGAGCGCTTTTCTCCAAGTGCGACCAGAGGCCAGGGAGACGGGGGTGGTTGGGCACATTTCTCTGAGGGTGCACTGAGGAGAGGGACCCCGAGCTCTCGGCTCCTCCGGGCTGGAGACTGGGAGGCCGCTATTTTCATTCCTGTCCTCCAGAACTCTAAGGAAAGTGCTCAGGGAACAAAAGCTCCCGACAGCAAACCCGAGCGGATTACTTAGCCCGGCCCCTGGTAAGGGCGGTGCAATTTCAGCTCGGGCAAAGACACTTTAGAATCACTACAACAGGCCCCTCCCCCAGAAGATCAACAAGAAACCCAGCCAAGACCAACTTCACTCAACAAGGAGAATAGCGGAATTCCAGAGGAAGAGAAAGCAAATCTTATCTGGACAAAATGACAGGACGGAAAAACTCACCACAATAAAAAGAACAAGAGGCAGTACTGAAGGCTGGGGTCCTAATCAATACTGACATTGCTAATATGTCAGATCTAGAGTTCAGAATGACGATTCTCAAGGTTCTAGCCGGGCTCAAAAAAGGCATAGAAGATATTAGAGAGACCTTCTCCAGAGAGATAAAAGCCCTCTCTGGAGAAATAAAAGAACTAAAATCTAACCAAGATGAAATTTAAAAAAGCTATTAATGAGGTGTAATCAAAAATAGAAGCTCTTACTGCTAGGATAAATGAGGCAGAAGAAAGAATTAGTGACATAGAAGACCAAATGACAGAGAATAAAGAAGCTGAGCAAAAGAGAGACAAATAAATACTGGACCACGAGGAGAGAATTCGAGAGATAAGCGACACCATAAGACGACACAACATTAGAATAATTGGGATTCCAGAAGAAGAAGAAAGAGAGAGGGGAGAATAAGGTATATTGGAGAGAAATATCGTAGAGAATTTCCCTAGAATGACAAAGGGAACAAACATAAAAATCCAGGAGATGCAAAGAACGCCCCTCAAAATCAATAAAAATAGGTCGACACCCCCTCACCTGATAGTAAAATTTACAAGTCTTAGCGACAAAGAGAAAATCCTGAAAGCAGCCCGGGAAAAGAAGTCTGTAACATACAAGGATAAAAACATTTGATTGGCAATGGACTTATCCACAGAGACCTGGCAGGCCAGAAAGAACTGGCATGATACATTCAGAGCACTAAATGAGAAAAACATGCAGCCAAGAAAACTATATCGAGCTAGGCTATCATTGAAAATAGAAGGAGAGATAAAAAGCTTCCAGGACAAACAAAAGCTGAAAGAATTTGCAAACACCAAACCAGCTCTACAGGAAATATTGAAAGGGGTCCTCTAAGCAAAGAGAGACCCTAAAAGTAGTAGATCAGAAAGAAACAGAGACAATATACAGTAACACTCACCTTACAGGCAATACAATGGCACTAAATTCATATCTCTCAATAGTTACCCTGAATGTTAATGGGCTAAATGCCCCAATCAAAAGACACAGGGTATCAGAATGGATAAAAAAACAAAACCCATCAATATGCTGCCTACAAGAAACTCACTTTAGACCCGAAGACACCTCCAGATTTAAAGTGAGGGGGTGGAAAACAATGTACCATGCTAATGGACATCAGAAGAAAGCTGGGGTGGCAATCCTTATATCAGATCAATTAGATTTTAAGCCAAAGACTATAAGAGATGAGGAAGGACACTATATCATACTCAAAGGGTCTGTCCAACAAGAAGACCTAACAATTTTAAATATCTATGCCCTTAACATGGGAGCAGCCAACTACATAAACCAATTAATAACAAAATCAAAGAAATACATTGACAATAATACAATAATAGTAAGGGACTTTAACACTCCCCTCACTGAAATGGACAGATCATCTAAGCAAAAGGTCAACAAGGAAATAAAGGCCTTAAATGACACACTGGACCAGATGGACATCACAGATCTATTCAGAACATTCCATCCCAAAGCAACAGAATACACATTCTTCTCTAGTGCACATGGAACATTCTCCAGAATAGACCACATCCTGGGTCATAAATCAGGTCTCAACTGGTATCAAAAGACTGGGATCATTCCCTTCATATTTTCAGACCACAATGCTCTGAAGCTAGAACTCAATCACAAGAGGAAATTTGGAAAGAATGCAAATACATGGAGACTAAACAGCATCCTTCTGAAAAATGAATGGGTCAACCAGGAAACTAAAGAAGAAGTGAAAAAATTCATGGAAACAAATGATAATGAAAACACAACGGTTCAAAATCTGTGGGACACAGCAAAGTCAGTCCTGAGAGGAAAATATATAGCGGTACAAGCCTTTCTCAAGAAACAACAAAGGTCTCAAATACACAACCTAACCCTACACCTAAAGAAGCTGGAGAAAGAACAGCAAAGAAAGCCTAAACCCAGCAGGAGAAGAGAAATCATTAAGATCAGAGCAGAAATCAATGAAATAGAAACCAAAAAAACAATAGAACAAATCAACGAAACTAAGAGCTGGTTCTTTGAAAGAATTAATAAGATTGACAAACCCCTGGCCAGACTTATCAAAAAGAAAAGAGAAAGGACCCAAATAAATAAAATCATGAATGAAAGAGGAGAGATCACAACCAACACCAAAGAAATACAAACAATTATAAGAACATACTATGAGCAACTCTACACCAACAAATTCGACAATCTGGAAGAAATGGATACATTTCTAGAGACATATAAACTACCACAACTGAACCAGGAAGAAATAGAAAACCTGAACAGACCCATAACCAGTAAGGCGATTGAAACAGTCATCAAAAATCTCCAAATGAACAAAAGCCCAGGGCCAGACAGCTTCCCAGAGGAATTCTACCAAACATTTAAAGAAGAACTAATTCCTATTCTCCTGAAACTGTTCCAAAAAATAGAAATGGAAGGAAAACTTCCAAACTCATTTTATGAGGCCAGCATCACCTTGATCCCAAAACCAGACAAGGATCCCATCATAAAAGAGAATTACAGGCCAATATCCTTGATGAACACAGATGCGAAAATTCTCACCAAAATACTGGCCAATAGGATCCAATACTACATTAAAAGGATTATTCACCACGACCAAGTGGGCTTTATTCCAGGGCTGCAAGGTTGGTTCAACATCTGCAAATCCATCAATGTGATACAATACATTAATAAAAGAAAGAACGAGAACCATATGATACTCTCAACGGATGCTGAAAAAGCATTTGACAAAGTACAGCATCCCTTCCTGATCAAAACTCTTCAAAGTGTAGGGATAGAGGGCACATACCTCAATATTATCAAAGCCATCTATGAAACACCCACTGCAAATATCATTCTCAATGGAGAAAAACTGAAAGCTTTTCCGCTAAAGTCAGGAACACGGCAGTGATGTCCGTTATCACCACTGCTGTTCAACATAGTACTAGAAGTCCTAGCCTCAGCAATCAGACAACAAAAAGAAATTAAGGGCATCCAAATCGGCAAAGAAGAAGTCAAACTATCACTCTTTGCAGATGATATGATACTATATATGGAAAACCCAAAAGGCTCCACTCCAAAACTGCTAGAACTTGTACAGGAATTCAGTAAAGTGTCAGGATATAAAGTCAATGCACAGAAATCAGTTGCATTTCTTTACACTAACAACAAGACAGAAGAAAGAGAAATTAAGGAGTCCATCCCATTTACAATTGCACCCCAAACCATAAGATACTTAGGAATAAACCTAACCAAATAGGCAAAGAATCTATACTCAGAAAACTATAAAGTACTCATGAAAGAAATTGAGGAAGACACAAAGAAATGGAAAAATGTTCCATGCTCATGGATTGGAAGAACAAATATTGTGAAAATGTCTATTCTACCTAAAGCAATCTACACATTTAATGCAATCCCTATCAAAATCCCATCCATTTTTTTCAAAGAAATAGAACAAATAATCCTAAAATTAATATGGAACCAGAAAAGACCTCGAATAGCCAAAGGAATATTGAAAAAGAAAGCCAAAGTCGGTGGCATCACAATTCCAGACTTCCAGCTCTATTACAAAGCTGTCATCATCAAGACAGTATGGTACTGGCACAAAAACAGACACATAGATCAATGGAACAGAATAGAGAGCCCAGAAATAGACCCTCAACTCCTTGGTCAACTAATCTTCGACAAAGCAGGAAGGAATGTCCAATGGAAAAAAGATTGCCTCTTCAACAAATGGTGCTGGGAAAATTGGACAGCCACATGCAGAAAAATGAAATTGGACTATTTCCTTACACCGCACACGAAAATAGACTCAAAATGGATGAAGGACCTCAATGTGAGAAAGGAATCCATCAAAATCCTTGAGGAGAACGCAGGCAGCAACCTCTTTGACCTCAACTGCAGCAAATTCTTCCTAGGAACATCGCCAAAGGCAAGGGAAGCAAGGGCAAAAATGAACTATTGGGATTTCATCAAGATCAAAAGCTTTTGTACAGCAAAGGAAACAGTTAACAAAACCAAAAGACAACTGACAGAATGGGAGAAGATATTTGCAAACGACATATCAGATAAAGGGCTAGTATCCAAAATCTATAAAGAGCTTATCAAACTCAACACCCAAAGAACAAATAATTCAATCAAGAAATGGGCAGAGGACATGAACAGACATTTCTGCAAAGAAGACATCCAGATGGCCAACAGACACATGAAAAAATGCTCTATATCACTCGGCATCAGGGAAATACAAATCAAAACCACAATGAGGTACCACCTCAAACCAGTCAGAATGGCTAAAATTAACAAGTCAAGAAATGACAGATGCTGGCGAGGATGCGGAGAGAGGGGAACCCTCCTACACTGCTGGTGGGAATGCAAGCTGGTGCAACCACTCTGGAAAACACTGTGGAGGTTCCTCAAAAAACTGAAAATAGAGCTACCCTATGACCCAGCGATTGCACTGCTGGGTATATATCCTAAAGATACAAACATGGTGCTCCAAAGGGGCACGTGCACCCGAATGTTTATAGCGGCAATGTCCACAATAGCCAAACTATGGAAAGAACCTAGACATCCATCAACAGATGAATGGATAAAGAAGATTTGGTATATATATACAATGGAATATTATGCAGCCATCAAAAGAAATGAAATCTTGCCATTTGCGACGACGTGGATGGAACTGGGTATTATGCTTAGCGAAATAAATCAATCAGAGAAAGACAACTATCATATGATCTCCCTGATATGAGGAAGTGGAGATGCAATGTGGGGGGTTTGGGGGGTAGGAAAAGAAAAAATGAAAGAAGATGGGATCGGGAGGGAGACAAACCATAAAAGACTCAATCTCAAAAAACAGACTGAGGGTTGTTGGGGGGAGGGGGGACGGGAGAGGGTGGTGGGGATATGGACATTGGGGAGGGTGTGTGCTATGATGAGTGCTGTGTAATGTGTAAACCTGGCGATTCACAGACCTGTACCCCTGGGGCTAAAAATACATTATACGTTTATTAAAAAATTAAAAAAAAATAAGTAAATGATTAGAAAAAAAAAACTACCTTATGCCTAATACCAATTAATCAGATAATAAAGTGTGCATGTTTTCCTTCAAAAAAAAAAAAGAAAAAGAACACACCTGTAAAAAAATTGTGTTTAGTTTTTTTATTTATCCTAGCATGGAACTCTTTATTCACATAGCACCTATTATTATCCTATAAAATGAGTGTTCTATTGATTGTACTTTGGAAAACACAAATCTAACTTTTCTAAACATCCCCCATGGTTCCAGCCAGGCTGTGAAATAGAATGTGAGCAGTGTGAATTGATAGTAAATTTAACTTCAGCATTATAACATTGATATATCAGATGATATTATAAACAGAAGGCTGTTGAGGACACAGTCTATTATATTGTTCTTTTATCTTAATCCATGGAAATAATTCTCTTTCTGGTCACAGTATTCCAGTAAACCCTCTCCTACGTGATATTTAAAAAAAAAATCATGAATACCTTTTAATGGATCATGCTTTCCTCCTTTCATTGACTCTAGAACACTCAGAGCTAAAATCCAGACTAATTTTAACAACTGCACAGGATTAAATATTATGCATATTTATATTCTTAAATACGACTTTTCCTGTTTTTCTGCCCTGGTTTTCCACTATTCCTGATTCTTTCATATTTCCTTTCCAATGTCATTGAACTTTGTAACTTGTCTCAATTGTTTCTAGGCCTCCTAAGGCAAGGCTGAAACAAGGTAGAGAAGAAGTAAGTGAATCCCACTAGTTAAAAGCTTGAAGGACAAAGAACGTACTACAGAGGATATAAGACTTTGCAATCAGCATAATAATAAGGATAAGGCAAAATTCTTGAGTCAGAATTAAGAGATTTGCGGTCTATTTATTCTTTATGACACTGAATAGGTCTCATTAATCTGAAACTCTCAAAAGTAATAGCCACCCGAGAGGCATGTAATGTGTTTCCCTAAGCACCAAAAACTTCGTTTTCTAGAAATTTTAAAATCATCTTTAAATACCATGTATTAATTCAAAACAGCCTTTCCTGCTAAAGAATTAAAGATTTTGGACATATTTACTGTGCTAATATGCTAATATGATTTACTTGCCTGCACTAAATATTAAGTAAATGAGAGCTAGTTTTAGAAGTTATTCTCTGGATTGCACATTACTTTAGTAATTTTCTCCTAGGGTGAAAAGAACTAAACACATAAACTGCTTTTTGAAGTAATAAAAACCATGTCACATACATTATCTTTTAACCTCTCCATTTGGATTATTCTCTAGAATTTACTGCCAGATGATTTTAAAAAATTAAATATGAACTTTATTTATTTATTTATTTGACAGAGATCACAAGTAGGCAGAGAGGCAGACAGAGAGAGAGGAGAAAGCAGGCTCCCCGCTGAGCAGAGAGCACGATGTGGGGCTCAATCCCAGGATGCTGGGATCATGACCTGAGCCGAAGGCAGAGGTTTTAACCCACTGAGCCACCCAGGCGCCCCATAAATATGAACTTTTTAATGTCTTTTTGATTTTCCTTTTTTCCTCATTCCCTTATCTACCCTATTGTCAGTATGTTAATTCTCTCTGAAAAGCTGTATGCTATTTCCAACAATCATCTTCACTTTTCTGTATAATAAAAGGCCAAACATCTAGTCTTGTTCCTCTTCAGGGTTACCCTGATGCAATCCTTTCTAAATAGCACTCATATACACAGAATTAACTATAAAGCTCTACTAAGCTTTCCGTTACTCTTAGGGTAATGTTACTTCCTCTAGGCTAGTAATTTTGTGTGTGCATTAAGAACACTGTTATTTCCCACTGTAGTCTAAACACATTCCATGTAATTGTTGTTTTAATTGTCTTTGTTCTTCAATTAGATTAGAAAACTCCATGAAGACAGGAAATGCGCCGTCCTGTTTCCCCAGCATGTAGCCCAGTGCCTGATATGCACTCAGTATTTGCTTTTGAACATATGAAATCAACTCACTTAGATTGTGGCTATAAGATTATCCATGGCAAGGATTTAAAATACAAAATATAATTGAGCAAAAGGCAAATATAATTATGGAGGGAAGCTCTCTGAAGTAAGCTGAAATCTGTTGTGAAGATTTTTAAATGGTATTTCAAAATATAATTTGCTCACATATAAGAAAGAAAATAAATATATTTTATATATATATGTGTATATACACACACACACACATATATATATATATAACTTAGTCAAATCACTTGATATCTATCAAAACCTACAGTCTCCTATCCTACAGTAAAGCAGTATAACCTCTCTGTGCAGCTGCAGCTGGGAGGCTACTGGAGTATGTTGGCCCCATTTGAGGAGCGCAGTGGGGTGGTCCATGCGGGATGCCATGGGACCAGTGGTACCAGACCTTGGAGGAGGTAGTCACTGAACTTCAGGTGCCTCCAGGCACTTGCGCCCAAGACATCCAGTATGGCCTGCAGAGCCAACATGTGGGGGGGCTGTGAGATTATTAAGGGCAAGTTCTTTGATTCTACAGCAGCTGATGAAGGAACGCGGACTTTGGAAGACAGAAAAATGGTCCATATTGTTCTTACAAAGACAAAAAGAGATCCAACAGATTGCTGGACTTCTCTTCTAGAATCTGAATATGCAACCTTAGGTGTAAGACTAAATACAGAGAAAACTTACATTAGAGAGATTCCAGAAAGAGAATCCTGGTTTTGACTTCAGTGCAGCAGAAATCTCGGGAAACCACACTAAAGGTGGAACAGATTTCTCAAATCTTGAGGAAAAACCACTACTTTTTCTCACTGCATTCTATGGATCCCAGCAGATGTGGCCAACTTAATCAAAGGCACAGATTATGTGGTAGAAGGAAAATGTGGATACCCGCAGTTAACAAACTGCAAAATATCTTTAACTGTGGTTCTAAAAATTGCATTCAAATACGACTTACATAGAAAACATCTTAAATACTGTGGAAACTATTCTACTGATAGAGAATAACTGGGTTTTTTTTGGACTTGGGTTTTTGCTCAGCATGAAGTTTCATATGCTGCATTTTACTAATTTCATATTTAACTTGTATTCTTAATACAAAAAACATTAGGGTATAGATCATGTGAAATGACTGGATACCTTCAGGGACAGTTAAATTTTTCTTTCAGTAAGTATAATGCGGGAGTAATGTTTAATACACTTTTCTAAATAGGAAAAAAAAAAGCAGTATATAGTAGTTTTCAAAAAGAAGTTTGTTAACTATTCCCACCAGCTATATCTAATTTATGTACTTAGTCACTGACTTAATCAATAAAACATAAATGCAAGGAAGACTTATCTTCTCCTACTAGCTTGGAAAAATCCTAGCAATTCTGATTAAATGTAGTAAATTAGATACATGCATTTCCATTTCCTTTCCCAAACTTGACCAAAATGATAGTAAATGAACTTAAAAATGTATACTACCACATGGATAAAGAGGAGAAATGACCTCAATTTTTGGACAGTGGAAAGTTAATGGAGACTTGGCAGCTGGCTTAGCGAAAGGGATTGTGAAAGTTGAGGACTGTCAGCAGAGAGCTATGTCAACGCAAAGCTGGTTCACACTGAAGAAAGGCAGAGCAATTCAGCTCTTGGGGCTACTACGTGTTTTCTAAGGTGGGACTGGGAGTAGTGAGACAAACAGAAGTATGGGCTGTAAACTCTTCCCTACACACAAAACCAGAAAGCCCTCTCTCCCCAGTACATACAAGAACAGAAGGATTTATCCTGAAAAGAAACTGGACTAGAGAGCTTGCGAACTTAGAAACACCAGGCATAGCAGAGGCAAGAATAAAACATCCTAAAAAGAAAAAAACTAAGTTAAAATCTACGGTTTGAATAGTGGATAAGATATTCTCCTCATTACCTTTCTTAACTCCTAAACGCCGTCTCCCAGGCATATCACTTGCAAGAAACTGGGGGATTGTTGCCCTGAGAAACTTGTCCTCAAAGAAGACTTCTTGATACCAAGAGTTGACAATTCTTCAAAAATGAGAAAAGGGAGAAGAAAAAAGAGTGGAAGAGGAAGGAGGAGGAGAGATGAAGGAAGGAAGGAAGAAAGGAAAGAAGTTTCACTCCTGCTACATAAATAGAGCTTCCAATCAGTGCTGACCCTCAAATATAAATGAACTCTTCAGTAAAAATCTCTGTTGCAAAAAAAAAAAAAAAAAAGAAAGAAAGAAAAAGTGGGAGAAAACAGAGACAAGGCATAAAGAAGAACAATACCTCAGGAAAAAAAAAACCAGAATTAATAGTTTCAGAAAGATGCCATAGAGAAGAGAATGCTCTTTAGAAAAAGGAAAAAATCAACCAAAGAACACAGGAAAACTCTTCAAAATTAAAAATTAAGTTAAATAACCTGAAATTAAAATTTTGGATTAAGTTTAGAGGACATAGTTGGGTAAGTTTCCCAGTAAGTAAAGGAAAAGGCAAACTAAAAAGAAAATGTTGAGAGAAAGAACAAAAGAAAGAAGAAAGAAAGAAAGAAGAAAGAAGAAAAGGAAAAAAAGGGAAAAGAAAAGAAAGAAAGTCAATAATTCAGGTGATCTAAAGAAGGATTCTAGAAAGAATGAGCAAAGAAAATAGGGTGGGCTTCAAGAGGATCAACTGAGTACCCAGACAATGAATTCAAACATATTCTCCCTCCCAAAGACACATTCTTTTTTTTTTTTTTTTAATTTGAGTATAGTTGCCATACAAGGTCACATTAGTTTCAAGTGAACAACATAGTGATTCAACTATACGTTATGCTAGACTCAGCACAAGTGTAGCTACCATCTGTTATACAACACTGCTACAGTATTGACTCCATTCCCTATGATGTGCCTTTTATTCCATGACTGATTCATTCCATAACTGCAAGCCTGTGTCTCCCACTCCCCCTCACCACTCATCCCACTGCACAGCCCACTCTGGCAAAAAATACAAGTTTGTTCTCTGTATTTATGGGTCTGCTCTGTTTTTTCATTTGTTTTGTTTCTTAGATTCCACATATGAGTGAAATCATATGTTTGTCTTCCTCTGTCTGACTTATCTCACTAAGCATAACATCATCAAGGTCCATCCACGTTATCACAAATGGCAACGTCTCATCCTTTTTATGGCTGTGTAATATTCATGTGTGCGTGTCTATGACATCTCCTTCAACCATTCTAAGATACATTCTAATGCCATTTCAGAGCACCGGAGAAAATGAAAGAAGAAAGGAATATAAAGAGAAAAAAAATCAGAAAGGACATGGAATCAGAGCCGCAGTTGAACTTCTTGACAACAGTGGGGAAAAGTCTTCTTTTATTTAATTTTTGAGAGGAAACAATTAACAACCTATAATTCTACATCTGGACAAACCATAAAGTAAATGTGAGATTAGGTTAAAAACTATTTAAGAGGGATGTATGGGTGGCTTAGTCAGTTAAGTGTCTGCCTTTGGCTCATGGCATGATCCCAGGCTCCTGGGATCGAGTCCCACAACAGCCTCCCTGCTCAGTGGGAGTCTGCTTCTCCTGCCTGCTGCTCCCCCTGCTTGTGTTCTGTATCTCCCTCTTTCTGACAAATAATAAAATCTTAAAATATATATATATATAGAGAGAGAGAGAGAGAGAATTATTTAAGAGGGGGGCCTGCGTGGCTCAGTCAGTTGAGTGTCTGCCTTTGGCTTGGGTTGTGACCTCAGGGTCCTGGGATCGAGTCCCACATAGGGCTCACTGCTTGGCAGGGAGCCTGCTTCTCCCTCTCACTCTGCTTATGTTCTCTCGCTCTTTCTCTCAAATAAATAAACAAAATCTTTAAAAATAAAAACTACTTAAGAAGTAAAAGTTGTCAAATTTATTTCCTTGCATTGCATTTTCTCAGAAAGCTAAGAAAGGATGTGCTACACCAAAATGAAGAACTGTGAGGATGATACAGGATCCAAAACAGGAAAAGCAAAAAGGAATTCCTAGGATAATGATGAAGGGAAATCCCGTGATGGCAGCTGTGTAGCTGGAAACCTCAATAATAGATCCCCTGATGTGTATGACTATATTGATAGTAATTTTACAGTCCTTTAAAAGAGTATGGGAAGAACAAATGATTTGTACATAGAAAATTAAACAAATTCAAAAGGAGGAGAGACAATTATTCTTTTTTTTAAGTAATCTCTACCTTCAATGTGGGTTTCAAACTCATGACCAGGAGATCAGGATTTGGATGCTATACTGACTGGGCAGGCCACCAGCCAAGCACCCCAGAAGGAAGACAGACAATTATTAACAAAAAAATTAACAAATTCTGAAAGACCATACAGTACTGAAATATAGTATATACTACTTGGCTCAGCTGTGAACATAATTTACCTAATCATAAAAAAGGTAAACACTAAGTACTATTTAATTAAATAAAATATTAAAATTCTACTGAGACCATGGAGTAAAGAGAAGGACAAAGACTGGGGGAAAGGGTGCTATGAGTGCTAAGTCCTCAACCTGCACTGTACAGGGTAATAGGTAATATCTAAAATTGCCTAATCAAAAGGAAAAAAGAATAAGCAAACAACTTAAACACATGTAGGTAAATACCAGGAGAGCTGCTGAAAGAGTTCAAAGTATGTGGGGGATGGTATTTAGGGATGACTGTTATCTCCCCTATCAACTTTATAATCCCATTTGACATTAGAATTATGTACATGAATTACTCTACTAAAAATAAAAAGTAGAAAGAAAAAAAGCAAATCATCTACACTTTCTTAAATGGGTTTGTCTCCTAGTTCATCCCAAGGCAGTAGATCTTACGGCGGGAGACCGCTGTGACATCAGACCTGCCCATGCTCATACTCTGCAAGTTTTCATTAATACTTAGGTTTTATGGAAAATATGCTGTCTCCTATGAAGGCTGAATAACAAAAGAAAATCTTCCCGACAGAGTAAAGCACTATGAAATTAACTTTTAAAAACCAAACTTAAGGGGCGCCTGGGTGGCCCAGTTGGTTGAGCAACTGCCTTCAGCTCAGGTCATGATCCTGGAGTCCTGAGATCAATCCGGCATCAGGCTCCCTGCTCAGCAGGAGGTTTGCTTCTTCCTCTGCCCCTCCCCCTGCTCACGCTCTATCTCATTCTCTCTCTCTCTCTCTCAAATAAAAAAAATATATATATTTTTTAAAAAAATCACCAAACTTAGGGTTTAAAGTTAAAAGTAGTAACACAAGAACTCTTGCTCTTTACAAGAACTTTTGCATATATATAACCACTTTCACCTTCTTACTTTTTTTTCCAAGTAGTTTACCTAATTATGGACACCGGAGTTAATTCCCTTTACTCTAAGTTTAATTTTTAAAAATCAGAAAAAATTTGGTAAATTATAATAAGAATTTTTCTCAACTCTAGAAACCACAAAGCAGGGCCACTACATGAGATTGTGCACTTTGTTTTTTGCTGAGGGGAGGTGACAGTAAAGCTAAGATTGAGCCACTCACCAACCAAAGATACTCATGTTGTTAAGCCCAGAAAGAAAGGGCACTGTTTCCCATTAGCCTACCCAGAGAGGCCCCTTTTTGCAAATGAACCAATCAGAGGATGCCCCTTTTATCTAATTCACTAAAGATGTAGGACACCCTAGCTGAACCTCTGATTAACTGTCTTTCTTAAAAAGGCTTTCTTTTAATCGTCTGATTAATTTGGACTTGGACAAAACTAGAAGAGCTTGAGCTGTGGTCAAATCTATATGATCACATCTACATGTACAGATTGAGGCCACTATGACAAACGTCTGGTTACTTACCAGGAATGTGTTTCCACAATGCCCACACACGACCCTTGTACCTTCTGGCTGGACTGGCAACGCAGGTTGAGCTGGCTGTTCTTCAGAAATAAGCATTACTGGGCTAAGGTTAATTATGCGTCTACTGTGGAGAGATAAAGAAAACAACTTCATTATCCCACAAATGGACGGAGGGCAAAACCTGTAATATACGGTATGGCACTGAAAATAGATTTACACTTGTTTTATAAATTGTCAGGCTTCGAAGCCAAATTCACAGAAAGTGGCAATAATTTTGAAAGCAAAAAAAGAAAGCTGTTTCATATTTGTGATGGAAACCATATATTATGGTGGTGTTTCTAACCAATGGCCTTGGGAACCATTTAACTGCCATTTCCAAGTTCCTACAAGTTCCAATCAGAAAATCGTTTTTATCATTCCCTATCTAGGAAGACAAGTTGAGTTTGGTAGAGGACTACACAAGTTAAAACATTCTACATCAACAAATACGCATGCGCCATGAAGGTGCCAAAGTGCTGAGTCACAGCCAAATTTCTCTGGGTGGGCTGGTGTTCTTTGATGTCTATTTAACCAGAGACAGACAAAAAGGAAAATGGGAGGTTTCTTTCCTATCTATTCCATCAGATGGGGTTGCAAAGGACTCATATAATGGTCAAAAAGCCAGAAATCACAGAAAAAACACAGTGAATGTCTTGATATACTCCTATCTGGGCACATCTATAATGGCATTTGATAATGGCCAATAGCTCCCGAATTTCTTGCATAGGTTATGCTCAGCAAACACAAGTATAGCACACAGTGAGGTACACAATGATGATTAACACACTTCCAGGTTAAGATGAATTAAATCAAAGGTAAACTAGGTGGTTTTTTTGGGGGTTTTTTAATTTCTTTTTCTTTTAAACATATTTATTTGAATTGATCTTAATCACATCATATATATATATACATGACAGGTGGGTGTCCCCTCCCTTCACCCATAAAACAGATATCTAAAGTGGCTTGCAAATAGTGTTCTTAGAAACACCTTTACTGCAACTGTTTAAACATCTGCCTGCCTGCGTTCCAGGCTGGGTTTACTCTATTTACTCAGATAACACTGGTCTACAGGCTGCAACCAGCGATCTCATAAATACCCTTATTACAAGCGTTCTTAATAACATCACTGTATACATAACAATGGGGATAAGTGGTTACTTTTAAATAAGTTTAAGGAGTCACTAGTCTATTACAGTGCATTAAGTACTTATATAACATCAAGAAAACTTTCATTGCTCATTCAAGAATATTATCTTACAAATACTTGTGACCATTAATTTCAAACTAAACACATCATTCTTTTAACAAAGAAAAAATAATAATATCGGTCCTGTAATTACTTTGAGGACAAAGACTATTTAGAACAAAGCCTGGCACATATGAGCCTTTAATAAGTACTTGTTGGATAAACGAATGAATGAATGAATCTTTATCTCTTACCAGTTAGGTCTCGGACATCCTATTCGCCGAGATGTGTCCTTACAAATGAGGAGACAATTACAAGGGCATCTAACATATTTCTTCCCTGTTGGGGGGTTTTTGATTGGCTAGATAAGGGAAGAAAATGCAAACACAGCAAATTAATCGAAGGACAGATTGCCAAAGCTTGTTTGTATATAAAAAGGAAATGATTCCTTAAAAACTTAGGCCCCCCATAGTGCTACCAAAGTACAGGTTAAGGAAAAGTGCATCATAAGTGGTTTTACATAGCTCAAATGTTGGCAAGCACTCTATGAAAATCTGGGGCTGTACAGATGTAATTGTGAAGGGCATATTTCAAAATTAGTTGGCAGTGCCCTTTTAATATGAGAAGAAAAATTAAGTTCACAACAAGAATTGTTTTCCCTTTAAAGTTTTAAGACCAAAGTCAACTATCTGTGCTACCAAGGGCAAACATTCACTAAAGTTCCTTGCACCTATTTGGGAGGCGCAAACTCATTAGGAATATTGGGCAAAAAAGAGTATATAACAAATTTGAACTTTCCTTCACTCCTAGAATATAAGAAATGATTAATCTTATTACATCTTTTAACTTAAAAAAGGAACAACTTGCAATAACTCTTCATGTTACCATATTTTAAAACTTTACAGTAAATTTAAAAAGCAAGAATAGGGGCGCCTGGGTGGCTCAGTAGGTTAAAGCCTCTGCCTTCGGCTCAGGTCATGATCCCAGGGTCCTGGGATCGAGCCCAGCATAGGACTCTCTGCTCAGCAGGGAGCCTGTTTCCTCCTCTCTCTCTCTCTCTGCCTGCCTCTCTGCCTACTTGTGATCTCTGTCTGTCAAACAAATAAATAAAATCTTAAAAAAAAAAAAAAGCAAGAATAAATACCAAAGAAAACCCTCCTTTAAATGAGGAATTAGTGGGGTGCCTGGGTGGCTCAGTCGATTAAGCATCTTCCTTTGACTCAGGTCATGATCCCAGGATCCTGAGATTGAGCCCCGTATCAGGCTTCCTGCTTACGGGGAGCCTGTATCTCCCTCTCCCTGGGCTGCTCCCCCTGCTTGTGCACTCTCTCTCTCTCTCTTTCTCTCTGTCAAATAAATAAATTAAAAATCTTTAAATAAATAAATAAGACCTTAGGCTTGTTAGAGTAAATAACCTATGAAGCAGTGAGAGGACTAGCTCATCACTCCTGGGCATACCTGCCTAACTGTATAGCTTGAATCCAATCATCCGGGAATATCAGACAAACCCAAACTGGAGGAACATTCTATAAAACACCTTGCCTGTACTCTTAGAAAATGTCAAGGCAATCAAAGACAAAGAAAGACTACATTTCAGACAAAGGGATATTAAAGAGACATGCTATCCAAATACAACATGGAATTCTGGGTTCACTCCTGGACCATATTGTTTTGTTTTGTTTTGTTTTTAATGGAACCATTGAGCAAATATGAGTTAGGTCCAAAGATCAGATAATAGCCATTGTATTAATGTTAATTTCCTGCATTTGATCATTGTACTACGATTATATAAGTGGATGTCCTTTTTTTTTTTTAAGGAAAATTCACACTAAAATGTTTAGGGGTAGAAGAACCCCATGTCTGTAATTGCCTTAAAAGTTTCTTTAAAAAAAAAGATTATTTATTCATTTAGAGAGAGAAAACCAATGTGACACGATATTAATGTATTTGTGGAATGTGAGTACAGGGTTTATGGAATTCTCTGTACATAATATGTACTATTTTTTGGTAACTTTTCTGTGAATCTGTAACACATTTCAAAAAAAAGATGAGAAATTTAAGTAAACAATCTTATTAGAAATATATAAAAGTTAGCAATAAGTCATCAACAATTTATTAAACTATATAACATAAAATCTGAATATCTAAAATTTATAAACATCCAGAATGTGTTACTATCCAATCTAAAATATCAAGAAAACCAGAAATTGGGTTAATTCCTATACATCCAAATTTTTCCATTAAGTAAACGTGTACTTGGCAAATGACAAACTTTTTTATATTACATTCCCAACTTATTTCTAAACCTCAGTTCCTTCGTTTATAAAATAAGGTGAATGAACTAGAAGAATTGGTCTTTATTGTCTGCCCATGCCTTGTCGTGTCTTACCTACAGGGAAATGGGGGTGAAAATGGCATTGTCCTTATGCATAAGTTCTAATGTTCTTACTTAGTAAAATGACCTTGTATGGCCCTGGCACTGTGCTGGACACTTTACCCCTGTAATCTCAAGAGCAACTCTATTAGTTAGATGTTATTATTATATCACTCTACATGAGGAAACCGCAGTGTGGAGAAGATAAGTCCCAAGGATAGACAACTACCAAGTGGCAGAGCTAGGTAGGATTCAAGACCCAGTCCATCAGCCTCCAGATCTCAGACTCATAATCAATCATGCAGCCAATTAGCTCCACTCTTCCTCCAGGACTTCTCAACTTTTCCATTAACTTGCTCTAAAAATTGCTTCTCCCTTAACCTTAAATTCTGTATTCTCTAAACCTTGCTAAAATTTGTCTGTCTTTTCTCTTCCCCAGCTTCTCTCCTTTCTTTCCCAATTCTATCTACTGAAATAAGAAGGACTTTCATTAGCCTTGTTTTGTTTGTTTGTTTGTTTGCTTGTTTGCTTTGTTGTGTTTCTTTTTTTTTTTTTTTAATCTCCTCAGAAATATCAGGTTCCTATCAGGGGAGTAGACTCACTGATCTCCTGTTTTAGGTGACATGAGGAGAATGAACCACAGTGAAACTGAGCAGGGGACAGTGATAGTGAACAGAAGGGAGTTAGTTGCTCTGTTGGGGCATTTACGTGTACTTTTCGACCCAAAATTTCTCCAGAGAAGCTGCTAGTTGCCTAAGACCTCTTCACTCATAAATTCAAGATCAATTACACTGCAAACATTGGCAAGTCATCTGTTAAAACACTCCTCACACACATCTTCCCTCTCTTCTCTTTCCCTGTAATATAACTGATGCCACACAAGGCAATCTAATTAGATACTACTCATTTTCTCTAGAATATTGAGAAATACTTACATTTCCTTACTTAACAGGAGTTATAATGATATAAAAATGTCAGCGCAATTTTCTTTATGTCCAGAAGTAGTTTATTTGTACCCACATCCTATTGTTCTGGAATAATGAACTCATCACTTCTGAGTAGCCAGATTGAGGCTGTTGGCTAAATCCACAGCCTGTTCTGTTTACTTCCAAGAGTAAATATAAAGCTTTACAAGTTTTTTTCTACTCATCAAAAAAAAAAATTTGTAGGGATGGTGGAATAGAAGAAAAAAATCAACAGTAGCATCAAATCGAAAAAACACCTTTCAGGTATTGGGTGTTTTTGTTTTGTTTTGTTTTTAATTGTCATCTATGTCTCACAACTCTTTTTTGGTTGTTAACTCTAAAATGAACACTACAGAGGTTAATGTTAGGTTTGCTAGGGAGTGTTCAACCTAAAAAGAAAATAGTTGGTTTTGCTGGTATCACCTCTATTTACACAGTAAAGCTCATCTCCAAATGATGTCCCTTATAAAAAATACATACTTACAATAAAACATATTGCTTCATGACTTAAGGTTTTATTTTATGACTTTTCTATAAAATATATAAAGCCCAGTAAATATGTTTCATTTTTCTTAGAGACATAATAAACTCTGGCTGATTTTTTTTTTTTTTTAGAATTTTCTAAGAAGGAAAAATATACAAATACCAACAACTGATTATTTAATTGCAGATTTTGAGAGACATTGAAATTTTTAAAATAAAGCCTAACCATAAAAGTAGAAATATATTTAATCTAACTAATACCACTTCATTACTTGAAACTAAATATTCTACTTAAAATATAGTTGTTCTTCTCCAGGTTCAGCTCAAAAAATATGTGCTCTTCAAATTTTTTGAACATTTCTCTAAATTACTATCAATCAAATAGCATAAAACACCAAGCTATTTGTAAACACTTTGGCACAGGTATCAGTAATAAATGCATAATCTTAAGTCCAGAAAAACCATACAGACATCCTACAGATGTAAAACAAGTTTAAATAATTTTCGATAGGGTAAGTACAAAGTCCACATTTGCAGGAAAATTTGACAAATCTGTGTTTTTGTGAAAATCAAAACAGATTTAGTTGTGATGTGGATAGACACTGAGGATAATTTAGTTGTGATGTGGATAGACACTGGGATCAGTCTCGTGTTAGAAAATAAAGAGCCAAGTGGCATTATATTTAAATTCACCATAAAATTTTCATAATAGAATTAGCTTTAAACACCTGGAGACATCTTTGATGGTAAAAGAGAACTAGAGAGAAGAAAGGATGAGAAAATATGGCCATGCCTATATGCAGGCCACATCTACCTTTAAGTAACATTACTGGAGTATTTCCTTAAGAGACAAGACGTCAGATAATAATTTATGCTTTATTAATGGAAATCCTCACTTACCGTAGCTTCATTGCAAACCGTGCACTTAACCACATGCTGGTGAAGCTTGCCATCTAAGTTGATGAGAGATTGGCACACGCGGCAGTTTATTACTGGAATACCACTGGCATCGGGGCTGGCAATGGCTGTATACGGAGGTGGGAGTTCCGCTGAAAAGGTTATCAGTCACTGAATCAGAGCCAGCGGTATTACAGAGAATAGAGGCAAAGCAGAAACTATCACAAATGACCTCATTCTTGTATTTATGTTTTCAGAGCTAGCCAACTTATCCTAGTTTCAGAGCACAAACACACATGGGACTACATTGTGAAACAGAATAATTCTTCCTCTGATAAAACTAAATCATGTTTGCCTCAGTCTACTCAAATGATCTGGATTCCTTTTACTAACCTATACACAATATACCCACTCTGTTCCTGCATAAACTCGTAGAGCTTGTAATGGGAAAGTGATGATTCATGCCTAAAGAATGTGACACTAATGATCTGATTACCAAGAAAGAGAAATAGTGAGAGTAAAGTTTCTAAATCACTTACAAATACCCATAAATTGTGCAGCTGCCAGGCTGTGTTTACAAAGGGACCAGTATGTAACTGTTGGCTATGTCGATAACAGGACAGTTTTGGGGGCAGTTAAGGAGAGACAAAAGTGTACCTAGGAAAACTAAACATATCATCATGGAACAGAGCTAACTGGAACGGTACAATGCTAATTTCAGACATACAACAAAAACAAACTTAACATTTTCTTATCTCAAACTTTTAACCTTAACATTAAAAATCCAGGAAATACACTTAAGCATTTATGGGTAAAAAACATGATGTCTGGGATTTGGTTTAAATACTCTAAGACAACAATGGTTTAATAGATGAAACAAGATTAGCAAAATGTTGATAATGAATAAATACGATGACATAGAAAATCATCTTGTTGTTACTACTTTTGCGTGTGTGTGGAAATTGCCAGAACAGAGGCACCTGAGTGGCTCAGTCGGTTGGGCATCTGACTTTTGGTTTCGGCTTGGGTTGTGATCTCGTGGTCCTGGGACTGAGCCCCATGTGTGTCAGGGTCTGTGCTCAGCAGGGAGTCTGCTTGGGATTTTCTCTCTCCCTGTCCCTCTCCCTCTGCTGCTCCCCACTCCGTGCTCTCTCTCTCTCTCAAATAATTAAATAAACCTTAAAAAAGAAAAGAAAATTGCCAGAATACACACACACATAGTTTTTTGAGTCCTAAGTTTGCCTGATTGAGTAAAGAGTGGAAGCCCAGTTTCAGAATCCTGCTCATCTACCAGAAGTTGTAGAAGTCTGAGAAACAGAATCCAGATGTACTACTGTGGAATGGGAATTTCTAAAGGGGACACCCTGACCGCATTGTGTAGCTACCTCGATTACAGGCATAGGAGGCCCTTTCGAGGAAAGGTATGGTCTTAGGACTTCTAGACAGGGCCACACCTCAACACGTGGTTCATGACTGAAGCCTCACTAAAGAGAACAAGTATTGCAAAGGGCTTCTGTGATACTCTAAAACACAATCACTATAGCTAATCATGAAAAGACTTATTTTTGAAACAGAGATTTTCCTCTGCACAGAATTAGATTCTGAACTCTGTTATTTTTTAAAACATAGCATACCACAGTATGTTTAAAATTCACATATTACCACCCGGCATCCTTGAGATTTATCATATAGATTTTTTTTTTAGACTAGCAAAGGATTAGCAATAAGTGCTATTCATTTAAATGATTCATAGTAAGGGGTGCCTGCGTGGCTCAGTCCGTTGAGGCTCTGACTCTGGGTTTCAGCTCAGATCATGATCTTGGGGTTGTGGGAGTGAGACCCCAGTCAGGTGCCACACCCAGCAAGGGAGTGGAGTCTGCTTGAGATTCTTTTCATCTGCCCCTCCCCCCCCACTTGCACGCACATGCACTCTCTCTAAGATAAATAAATCTTTAAAAAATAATAATGAATGATTCATGATAAGCTAAATTTCCACAGCAGTTAGGCCCTGAAAGAGGCCACTTTGAAATGACAATACGCATACATTTCTGGGAGGCTTCTATTAGAACACGGCCAAATACTGAACTTGAAAAGAAGCTATAGATGTCTTAAATTATAAAAATAGCCTTAAATCCTTGAAAGAATTTGAGGTTGATCCAGAGTGATTTGTAATGTATTAATCAAGAAGGAAAAACAGGTTAAAGGAACAATGAGTCAACAGTACATTGGAGCCCTTGCAATTTGCAGATTACTTTATCAGAGCTCAATAAAGAAGGTATTGTTCTGGGAAAACAAATACATACCTCACTAGAAATTCTAGACACACTGCCTGGTGTTTAATAATAAATATTGCTTTAATAATTATTAGCATCATTAATAAAAATATTTTCATCTCTTGCCTTTTCCTTGAGTTATGAAGTAACATGAAGTAGATTCTCCCATCATTCCAGGTCTCCATCTTACATAATATGACAGAAAAGAAATTTAAAGACAAGAGAATTTCACCAAGAAAACAAGTGCATTGAGGATGAGGGGCTGGGGGAGAAGCCACACACTGCAGCATACACAAGAGGCCAGGAAAGCCCATCTACTCCAACAGGCAAAAGCTTTGCTCAAAAGAATCTAAAAATCCCAACGGGGGGTTACAAAAGCATCTAAAGTGCATCACAGCCGACAAAACCCTGTGAATTTTTTCTCTAAGATTTGTACTACATAATTTGTAACCTGTCAAAAAAAAAAAAAAAGCTTTCAATTATGACAAAAATACGCTTGAATCTTTTGGAGGCTTGAGAAGAAGAGGGAGGGGGAAAAGAAAAACAAGTGAGGATCAGAAATTTACGATGGGAGAGGCTGTAAGTTCCATGAGACCAGAATCGTGTCTGGCTTGTTTAGGACTGACTCCCTAGTACTTGTCTTAGTGCCTGGTCTATGGTAGGTGTCCAGTGACTATTCATTGGATGGATGGATGGATGGATGGATGGATGGGTGCGTGGGTGGCCGGATGGATGGGTGGGTGGATGGATAGGTGGGTGGGTGGGTGGGTGGATGGGTAGTTGAATGGATGGGTGGGTGGATGGATGGGTGGATGGGTGGGTGGATGGATGGATGGGTGGGTGGATGGATGGGTGAATCACTTGAAATTTACCAGACACATCTATTTCTTTTGCAAAAATAACACTAAGTATATTACCGCTGCTCTCATTGAAGAGGAGCTTGGGTCCTAGCATGCGAGCGAGCCTCACGAAAAAAAGCGTCTCTACTATATAGAAGAATACCCTCCAGATCATGCACTGACAGAGGTGAGGCAGTCAGGAGACACTGGTCTGGCCCACCAGATAAAGGGAATCAATCCAAGAGATCAGCAGAATGACAGACGCTGCAGCCTAACTGCTCCACTCAACAGTGCTTCCAGGCCTTTTGTCTCAATTTTCTGTCCATTACTTCAGCCCTAAGCCAATATAGAGATATATCTTATACTTTAAGCCCCCAAAAAACCTTCACCTGTAACTCCCTCTCCTTTTGTGAGGGACTTTCAATTTCAGAGATCCATTCCACAGTTAATAAGCCTGTAATAATTGGCAATTTAGGTTCCACATTCTGCCTCTTTTCACTTTAAAAGTCAACAGATCACAACTACCATACCTATTTCAAATTTCTGCCCTGGATAAAAGGTCCACTGTCATCTCAGAACTGAGGATCATTAGACATTGACAGCCACAAAAAGTCTTCATTTTGGAAGAGGCTTTTTATTTAAACAATGGTCATTTTCTCTATGGGGTTTACGTAAGTGAAAAATCCTTTTTTCCTCCAAGTGAGCAGTATTTGTTAGACCAGTAGCCCTCAGACCTGAGAAACACCTTCAAAGTTTCAGAGTTATACCATGCTAGAAATTAAAGCAGTATTAGGAATAATCTCTTCACCTTATTGAAGAGAAAACTGAGGCCCAAAGGTTCTGACTCTTGAATAAATTTGTATACAGCCTTCAGCAAAGTCAAGAGCTGAGTGCACTCCCAGAGGTTTCTCCACAATAACCGTTGTCTCTCTTGGAGAATAATTTAATACAGGCACAAACATAAGAACTAGTGAGAATCCTGTAGAAACACTTAGACAAGAATCAGATCTGGACTAAAAGGGAAGAGGAGAAGGAGGTGGAAGACTAGGAAAATAAAAAATAGGACAGAGCATAAAAAAAGAATCCATTCATGATAATACAAACTTGATAGAAAAACCGAGATTCGTAAAAGAGCCAATATGAAAGAATACAGACCACAAGGCATACGTAATGGTCTTCCTGAAACACTCCGAAGGAACCATTATTGTTCTGTAAACCCACATGTGATCAAATTACATTTTCCCTTCATAAACACAGACCTAATTTACCTATTTATGTCAAACAGCCCCTTGTCCTGCTACTTCATCCTCGTGTATTAATCCATACTTCTTTTTTTTTTTTTTACCAAAGATATCCTCCAGCATTTTAAAGGTTGAAATTGTTTTTGCTGGACTGCACTGACCTTTCTTAGCTCAGTTATTCCTTTATAAGCCTCTTCGATGGCAATATTTTCCAGTTTAATTCACTTACTTCACTAATGCACTATATATTCCCTCCTTCAGGCCCTTGACAAAGATGTGGTCTCAAAATTGAAAAATGACATCCAATTAAAATGAGAGCTATTTTAGGACACTATGATTAAGGACGAGCAAGCAAAGTATAAAAGGGCCAGCCTGCGAAGAAAGCCCTGGCTGGCTTTTTCTCCTCCTTAGGAACTTTGTGGAGAATATGGATAAGGGACAGAGTGAGGCTGCCTGGTATGGGTTACCTACTTCCAGGCTGAAACCCCTCCAGTCCAGCTGTGCATGAGAAGGGGAAGATCATGACACCTGCTCTACGAAACCAAAGAAACAAAACTATTCTGGAAAACTCTTGGGTTCTTCCAGTACCATGAAACCCTCAGAAGGTTCCATCAGGCTAAAGCCAGCATGGAAGGGTAAATGTCCTACTTATTACGTTACTGACCCTTAGCTCTGAATCTAGCCTTCTCTGCTTTGTCATGCTGGAGCAAAGCTCTGCAGACCACACTGGAACTCTGCCAGCTGGCGGCAGGCTACATTCTGTGAAGAGGGAGCCTGCAAGGTTGAGGGAGGAAGAAGGGACTTACAGCCCTTTCCCCAAGCGTACAGTCTTTCTCCAGAGCTCAGGAACATCAGCACCAGCTGGCCGACCGACCCAAACTCAAAATTATTACATCTTAATGACTCCAATCACTTCCCTCTGTTCTCTCAGCCCTAGACCTCATGGCAACTTCTTCCCACATATGATACCTACTTGATACCACAGGATAGCGTTTTTACCTTTTAGTTACCTAGTTAACAACTTCATACCTAATTAACAATTCTATTATATTCCATTGTGTGGTTTCTATCTCCAGGTCTTAACCGATAGAAAAATTCATGCCAAGAGTAATCCCAGAAAACTGACCCTCAAAATGGGATTGGGGGACGCCTCAGTGGCTCAGTTGGTTGGGCATTCAATTCGTGATTTTGGCTCAGGTCTGATCTCAGGGTTGTGGGATCGAGCCCCACATTGGCTCCATGCTCAGTGGGGAGTCTGCTTGCGATTCTCTCTCACGCTCTCCCTCTGTCCCTCCCTCTGCTCTCTCTCTCTCTCAAATAAATAAATAAATCTTTTTTTTTTTTTAAATGGGATTGGAGAAATGGTTTGATCATGCCTTGGGTTCAAATGCAGTGCTGAGCTCCTTCGCCAGTGGGACACAGTAAGGTAGAAATTGGTGGCTCTCAGTGGCATCCTGATGAGTCAGATTATCCCCTGTAGATGACTGTGATGGTTATGGCTACTTCACTAGACCATTAGGGCAGGAATAATTACTATCCAGGTTGTGATATGGGGTGAATACCATGAATACCTTGGAGCATTTACAGAAAGAAAATGAGAAGCTCAGCTCTTTAAACTCTCAGCTCAAGTCACAGTCAGAGAACCAGAGAACTTCTACTGCAGCCCTAGAAGTAACCCTTATGTCCGATTGTCACAGGGCTTACACTGCTGTAAATCAAACACAAATTTAATAGCGTAGACTGCAAAATTATAATGTCAGGTAAATCCACAGCCGTACCAAGCTCTCCTGTGAAAGTTGGAACGCTGATTGTGAAGGAGTGGACCCCTGAAACATGGAACAGGGGCATCTGGTTGTAGCCAAACATAAATGAGAAACCCGGAGTCCCTCTGAGTCTCCCTTAATGAGTAGAAAGCTGCTTTTCTCCTTGTGTTTGAAGAGACAAGAATTCCCTTACAGGAAAACTGTCTCAGGAGTGGACAGCCATCCTCCCTAAGACTCATCCTCTCCCGTGGTTGCTTCAAAACACAGAACTAAGCTCAGATCTCAACACGTTCCAGGAGGACAAGTCGAAAGCATGACTCAGGAAGCACTAGCTTATACATCAAGAGAATTGCAAGGTTTTGAAAATATATATGTTCAAAAACCTGGAGAATACGTGTGGGGGTAGATCACAAGAGCGTTAAACCAAAAAGGATGGAACTTAACACTGAGTTGAGCCAAATTTAATTATATGGGTGCATTTAGCAGATACTCTGGATTGGATGTTAGTTTTAAAGCTGGAAGTAGCTCTGTATCCGTTTCCTTGTCTGTTGGTGAGACTCGACCTTATGTTCAATGGAGTTGTGATGTCAGAACATCCCCAGCATGGCACAGAAGAATCAAAGGCGTAGGGAATTAGAAAGTTGGAGTGAATTTATCAGATGAAACGTGCATGCCCACACCCTACTACGTCGATTCGCTTTTTTTCTACGTTGGACTGCTGCTCCCAGGCAATCCCAGTTTTGTAGCTGAGGATGTGATACAGAGCTCCGCCATAAGCTCTGAGGCCAGAGAAAATGAGGAGACCTTCAGCTCTTTTCAGGAAGAAAGCAGAAGCCCGCTAGGCACTCTGCGGTGGGTTCCCAGGAGGGAGTGAGCAGTCAGTGGGTCACACGCATGTACTGTGAGCAGGGTGCAGTGCTGGAGGTACATCAGGAACACCGCAGGGAGTGAGGCTCCAGGGCTTCCAGAGCTGGTGTTGTTAACATGGTGAAAGACAGCAAAAGCGCAAGTACAACTGGGTGTGGTAAGTGCTCTGATAAGGATGGGCACAGGGGCTTTGCAAGCACGGAAGAGGGCATCTAACCCTAAGGCAGAGTGTGCGTCAGGGGTGCGGGGTGGGGGTAAGGGGAGAGGAGGCCAGTGGTAGAGTCATCTGGTACAGTTTA
Organism: Martes martes; assembly: GCF_963455335.1. Lineage (NCBI taxonomy): Eukaryota > Metazoa > Chordata > Mammalia > Carnivora > Mustelidae > Martes > Martes martes. The sequence goes on along the minus strand of NC_137891.1, from coordinate 44,517,164 downwards.
GCTTTCCTCCAATACCGCAGCCTTTCTCCAAATTGTTACCTTTAACTCCTTTCTCCAAACAGCAGCTCTAGAAAAACAGCCAAAACTTACTGAGTGTGGCTGTAATACCAGCTTGGAACCAACATCCATCTACATCCGAATGCCTCCGATGTTGCTTGTAAGAGCTAATGTGTCCCGCCAACCACACTTCCCACAGCAACAGCAAACCAGGCGTTCTTATCCAGCAGGTATTGATGAGAACTGAATTCCACTCTGAGCTATTAAGTTCTTGTCTGTCCCTCCCTTCGTGGTCTCAGGCATTTGGGCCGTATGGAAACACTGCCACATAACTGGAGATGCTGGCAAGAAATGCCCAATGACCTGCCAATGACCAGTTCCTGGGTGACAAAAGCTTCCGCTCTGACCTCGCTGTTTCCCATAAGGCAATATTTCTGCCTCATTCTAATAATGCATTTCATCTGGAGCACTAAGCTTTCTTCAAGTATTGACAGTGAATAAGTTATGTATTCCTTTTTTTTTTTTTTAAGATTTTATTTATTTGATAGAAAAAGAGAGACAGCACAAGCAAGGGGAGAAGAGCCACAAGAGGGAGAGGGAGAAGTAGGTTCTCCCTAGATCAGGGAGCCTGATGGGGAGTGGGGGGGCTCAATCCCAGGACCCTGAGATCATGACCTAAACTGAAGGCAGATGCTTAACCAACCAAGCCACCCAGGGGCCCCAAGTTATGTATTCTTCTTTCACTTTATCAACTACTATATTTATTTTGATTTCAAAAGATGCAATTTTTTTCTGACAGGATTTATGTACAATCACACTGTTTACATGCAAGGCCACATTTATAATTTGTTATTTGCAATACTGGTTCCAAGAAGGCATGTGTTTCAAGAAAAATATGTTTTCCAGTAAGTACAGAAAAACACATTGTTGTTCCTAGGGCAAAAAATGCACTTGCCTAGAAATTAAGAAATTCCTCCTATAGCCTAAGGAGGTAAAAAACTCCTATTCCGTCATTCTTCGGAGACAGCTCATTTTTACTATGTATATCCATTTTTTAAAGACTGTGCATTTCCAAAAGAAAGGAAGACACTCTTTTACATATAACTAAGTATACACACTAAATGATAACTTAAAGGTTATACATATTCATAAATCAGTTATAAAATACACTCAACTATAACTGAGCCCAAATCTGTTATAAGACATTTTAGATACGAGAGAATCTGAGAAGGGAAAATGACCTCAGTATATGGGGAAGAGAAAAAAATTCAACCAGATTTCTAATTTTATTTGCCTCAATATATGAAATAGCACGGCAGAATGTTAAGTTCCAACATAATCAGGGCACCTGGCTGGCTCAGTCAGGAGAGAGCATGTGACTCTTGATCTCGGGTTTTTGAGTTCAAACCCCACTTTGGGCATAGAGATTACGTTAAAAAACAAAAACAAAAACGAAAATGGGCGCCTGGGTGGCTCAGTCAGTTAAGCGTCTGCCTTCAGCTCAGGTCATGATCTCAGAATCCTAGGATCAAGCCCAGTCCAGCTCCCTCCTCAGCAGGGAGCCAGTTTCTCCCTCTCCCACTGCCTCTCTTCCTGCTTGTACTCCCCTCTTTGTACTCACTCTCTTTGTCTGTGTCAAATGAATAAAATCTTAAAAACAAAAACCCAAGGTCCAGTGTAATTAGATGGTAAGATATATGAATGATATTATATTCAGTATATTATTTTTTTTAAAGATTTTATTCATTTGACAGAGAGAGGGAGATCACAAGTAGGCAGAGAGGAAGGCAGAGAAAGAGGGGGGAAGCAGGCTCCCTGCTGAGTAGAGAGCCCGATGTGGGGCTCGAATCCCAGGACCCTGGGATCATGACCTGAGCTGAAGGCAGAGGCTTTAACCCACTGAGCCACCCAGGCGCCCCAAAGATTTCGTTTATTTATTTGTCAGAGAGAGAGAGCACAAGCAGGCAGAGTGGCAGGCAGAGGCAGAGAGAGAAGCAGGCTCCCTGCTGGGCAAGGAGCCTGATTCAGGACTTGATCCCAGAACCCTGGGATCATGACCTGAGCCGAAGGCGGTGATTTAACCGACCGAGCCACCCAGGCGTCCCTCAGTATTTTCTGTCTTAAAATATTTCACCCATTTAAAAAATGACGTAGTGATTAAAAAGATTCTAGATGAAGTCCACAGTTTCATAATTTTGGAATTTGGCACATATTCACCATAAATGTAAGCAAAATCAGACACAAAAATGGAGTGACATGAACTTATTTATTTTTAAGCGTATCTATTTTTATTTATTTTTTATTTATTTATATTTATTTTTAAGCATACAGTAAGTACATAAAGATATTTAGTGAATAAATAAGCCCATGTGGGGCTCCAAGGTGAGCATGGAGCCTGCTTGGGATTCTCTCTCTTTCCCTCTCCTTCTGCCCCTCACCCCCTTTTCAATTTCATTCTCTTAAATAAAATAAAATAAAATAAAATGGAAATGGAAATGGAAATGTTAATGTTGAGAGATGCTGCTTTGGGAACATAGATCTTCCAGTAATAGAGATTAGAAAAGATTATATGAAAGAAAATGGCTTTGATGAATGAGTAGAATTTGAATGTTTTAGATTCCAAAGTCCCTTTCCTACTCATCAAGTCATAGGAAGTAAACAGTATGTTCTTACCTAGAAAAGACTAGAAGTGACTAGTAAGTGATACCAGTATGAGGCAATGAGTATGGTCTTAAGGAAAAGCATATACACACAGTGATGTGTTTTCCATTTTGGAACAGCTCCCCCCCACCCCCATTAAGACTTTGACAGGCTGGAGGGGCACCTGGGTGGCTCAGGGGGTTAAAGCCTCTGTCTCCGGCTCGGGTCATGATCCCAGGGTCCTGGGATCGAGCCCCACATCAGGCCTTCTGCTCAGCAGGAAGCCTGCTTCCCCCTGTCTCTCTGCCTGCCTCTCTGCCTACTTGTGATCTCTGTCTGTCAAATAAATAAGTAAAATCTTTAAAAAAAAAAAAAAAAAAGGCTTTGACTGGGAGGAATGGATCAAATCAAGGACACTGATATGCAAGGCGCAAGGGCAAGGACCTGTACGGAGATGTGGGGCGTGCTCTAACACACAGCACTCAGGTCATCTTGTATTCAGGTGTGTCTAATAGTTTAATAATAACCTATGTCTTCATTTAGGGCTGGTAACAAATACAGATACTCTTTGGTTGAGCATGGCAAAGTATTCTATATGGAGAATCACCAGAATGGGATCCCTGAATTCAGTAAATTTGAAAAATCATTTTCCTATAAATTTTTGAAATATTTTTGTATTAATTGGTAGAATCCATTCAGCTCAGTAGAAGTCAGTGTTTTTTGGGAAACATCCTATGGCCTAAGATTAATAACGACTCAGGAGTTTGTGAAAGTCTTCTCACTTTAAATCTACTCACTACTGGGATTCCTGGGTGGCTCAGTCAGTTTAGCATCTGCCTTCGGCTCAGGTCACGATCCCAAGGTCCTGGAATCAAGTCCCACATCGAGCTCCCTGCTTGGTAGAGAGCCTGCTTCTCCCTCTGCCTGCCACTCTCCCTGCTTGTGCTCTCACTGTCTCTCTCTCTCTCTGACAAATAAATAAAATCTTTAAAAAAAAAATCTACTCACATTTCACATTGTGAAATCTTAGCATTTAATCTCTGAAACTATAAAATTTCATCTTGTCACATACCTTCCCCCAAATTCTCCCTCTGTAGAAATCACGTGGTCAAATGCTGAACAATTAGAGGCTTTCTTGTAATTGGTTTTTAAATCCCTATTATGAGTCTTCCACGCTTAAATATCTCAAATTGATCAAGTATGGAAGGAAGAAAGATTTTGCCATAACCTTTAGAAAGACATGCTTTGATAGAACGCCCTAACCAGTCAGGTGGTACATACAAATACGTTCTACAGAATAAAATACTACACGCTAGTTGGTCTTCCAATGCTCAAAAGAGTCAAGTGATACACTTTAATGTTCAATATACTATCTTTCCTATGTTCAAAGGATAATGGAACAGGAATTTAAGTGAAACAGTGTGGTAAGATAATAACCACCTATACTTTATAAATTTATAGATATATTCTCCTAGGTGTATCTAGATTCCTTACCAAGGACAACTGTGTCATAGAATATAAAACCAAAAAGGAACATACTAAATCACTCCTTCTCAGGTAGGAAACTGAGGTACAGAGATGCAAAGTAACTATTCTAAGGTCAGCAGCTGATCACTGGCAGAGAGAACTCAAGTGTCAGGTCCCACAGGCTAAATCCTACCTGGTGGCAAGATCACCTCTGACACTATAAAGGGATTTAGTTACATGATGCTTGACAAACTTACCTGAAGGCCAGGAAGAGGAGCCATGCTTTCCATTTCTTTTTCACTTTTTTTTTTTTTTTTAAATTCTTACAGAGAAAAAGAAATTCACTTTACAACAGCAATCAGGGAAAGGAAAGAATCTAGAAGAGGACCAAAGCAACACGAACTCCAGTGTATCTCCCCACCTTCCCCCACAAAAAAAGTAGAGAAGTTATCTCGAAAGAACAGAAAACAACAAGTAGAATATATTCCGTCCTAAGAGCTGTTAAAGGAAAAAAAAAAAAAAAAAAAGAGTCCCCTCAAATGTTTCAGTAAACAAATCTATGGGGGGCGCCTGGGTGGTTCAATGGGTTAAGCCTCTGCCTTCAGCTCAGGTCATGATCTCAGGGTCCTGGGATCGAGCCCCACATCGAGCCCCGCATCGAGCTCTCGGCTCAGCGGGGAGCCTGCTTCCCCCTTTCTCTCTGCCTGCCTCTCTGCCTGCTTGTGATCTCTGTCTGTCAAATAAAAAAATAAAAATCTAAAAAAAAAAAAATAGCTGTTAAAGGGATGTCATTCCCAGTGTATGTAACATCTCTTCATCCTCAGAAGAGCAAAACACAAAGCAGCTGAGCTCAAAGCTGTATCCAGTGTTGTCTGCTGTTCCCCACTTGGATCACTTCCCAGAGAGTTGCTTATTGCCCTCAAAGACAGTTATGAACATCCATCTGGCTAACTTGCCTCTGTAACATCTGTATCCATCTGGCTAACATCTGTATCCATCTGGAAATCTTGCAAGACTTTAACAGAATGCTCTACCCTAAAAGTTTAACATTCCTGAAAACAACATGCAGAGTCCTTGGAAATAAATGGGAAATCGAGAGCATCTCCTCTCACTGCAGTGAGTATGATCACATGGGTGATAAATAATTGTTGAATAACATTTACTCTCCAGACCTGATGTCTCCTTACACTCCAGACTTGTGCCTCCAGCTGCCTACTTAACACCTCCAACTAAGTGAGGACTAAAGGTACTTCAAAAACTCAACGTGTCTAAAACAGAATATTGATTTCCACAGTCCTTCCCCCTGTCCCCCATACCTAACTCCTTCTCCTGTTTATCTATCTTAGGAAAAAAGCACAGTTTTTTCCCAGTTGCTTGGGTCATTTCTGGAGATTTGTGACTCCTTTCTTTCAACTGATTCAATCCAAGAGCACATCCTGCTGCTCTATGTTTAATATGGCCTGAATCCAACCACATCCCACTGTTTCCATCACCTCCACCCTGGTTCAGACCACTATCAACTCTTGTCTATGCCACATTAACAGCCTCCTGATTAGTCTCAGGTCTTCCTAGTGTCTTATTTTCCCCCCAATAATCCATTCTCCACAAACCAACCAAAATGACTTTCCTTTTTTTCTTTTCTATTTTTTTAAAATATTTTATTTATTTATTTGACAGAGATGACAAGTAGGCAGAGAGGCAGGCAGAGAGAGAGAGAGGAGGAAGCAGAGCTTCTCTGCTGAGCAGAGAACCTGATGTGGGGCTCGATCCCAGGACCCTGGAATCATGACCTGAGCCGAAGGCGAGGATTTAACCCACTGAGCCACCCAGGTGCCCCTCCTTTTTTTTTCTTTAAGGGGGGAAGAGGCAGAGGGAGTGGGAGAGAGAGAATCATGAGCAGGATCTACACCCAGCATGGAGGCCAATGTAGGGCTTAGTCTCAAAACCCTGAGATCATGACCTGAGCTGAAATGAAGAGTTGGATACTTAACAGACTGAGCCACCCAGGTACCCTCAGGATGATTTTCTTAAAAACAAAGTATTTCACGTCTCTGCTTTGCTCCAAAACCCTCCATGGCTTCCCATTACCCTCAGAACACAGTCAGATCTCTGATGGTAACCTACAAAATCTCCTTTGTCTTCCCTAGTCCAGTCCCCCAGTCCCTTCTGCCATATTGAGCCCCTAAGTCACCATGCTCTAGCCCACTGCCTGCCATGTTTTGAAACAGAATCATGTTTTATACTTGCTGTTCCAGTGGCCTGGCACATTCCTTCCCTGTCTTCCAATGGTTGATCCCAACTAATTTTTCAGGTCTTTGAGCAATTGTCATCTCCGAGGTCTCTTTCCCAAAGCAATCTGAAACACTCCCCATGCAGCCAGCCACCCTCCACCCCCATGCCCTGCTTTATTTTCTGCACTCTCGGAAATTATAGTGCTCACTGGATGTAACTCTAACGGGAATGAAAGCTCCCAGAAATCTGAAACAGTATAATAGGCACTCAAATATTTGAAAGGATGACTGACTGAATGAAACACATCTTGATTAATGTATTAAAGATGCTGGGTAGAGCCAGAGCCAGGAGGAAATGTGGGCATTATAAAATAGAATAAAAAAAAAAAATCATGGAGACTGATCCCTGCCAAATAATAGGAAAGGATGAGACTAGGAAAAGGGCTCACCACAGTACTGGACAGCTGGAGGCAGATACCCTTCACCAATGTTTAGGCTCTATTTTCCCTTAAAGATGTGGCCTCAGTGAAGCAGATTTTGATTCAAGAACCAATTTGAAAAAACTCTACCAAGCGTGGCCTGAACTTCAGCGTATCACGACATCAAGCTTCAGCAAGACCCTCCTGGCTCAGTATCACAGCTGGCGCACACCCCTATCGAGGCCTTCACGGAGTGGCAGGTAGCTGCTCTCAAATATACCTCATCTATTTCCACTAACTGTGACAACCTAGCTTCCAGCAGGTTTCAGAACCTTGGCAAATGAAAAGTTAATCTTAATCTTACAGTGTGGTGTAGGTCCCTGGGTCTACATTATCTTTTCCTGCCAATCCACAGCCAACCCCGAACTCTGCAAGGATGCAAGGAGGTTCGGAAATATGACAGACTGCCGAAATGTATTCAAGAACTCTCAGTGCAATGGACTGAACCTTTATGTCCCCTCAAAATTCAGGTTGAACCTCTCAACCCCAACGTGAGAGTTGTAGGAGGTGGGGCCTTTGGGAGGTAACTGGGTCATGAGAGCGGAGCCCTCGTGCATGAGTTTAGTGCTGTTAGGAAAGGAATGAGAGAGCGCTCTCATGCTCTCTCCACCATGTGAGGAGGATACAGGAAGTCAGCACTCTGCAACCTGGACGCCAGCTCTCACCACACACGGAATCTGTTGGCACTTTGATCTTGGACCTCCCAACCTCCAAGACTGTGAGAAATAAGTATTTGGTGTTTAAGCCATCCCGTGTATGGTATTCAGTGACAGCAGCCTGAACTAAGACAATCAATAAAATTCTAGTCTCGTACAGAACTTAGTTCTAAGTGAAATGAGACTTTGCCCCACTTTAAGGCACCACTTCTAACTTTAGATTTTTCCAGGTAGAGGACAGAAGAGGGTCACTAAAAATATAACTTATTTACTATGCAGTTTCTAAGTGAGGAGTACAGGAGTACATAGTAAATAACTTATCTCTTAAACCAGAAGCCAATTTATTTTGTAGCCACTGAAAACATTTTGTCAAGCAATTTCAAATTTACACATTTTTAAAAAGTGAAACAAAGGTGAAAACAAAAGGACAAGGCCCTTTTAATTATGTTACATAGGAAACCCAAGTGTTTCAGAATAAGGGAATATTATTAGCCTCTTGGAAGTGAAGTGGCTTTGATTTTACAATTAAAGGAAATCCACATTAGAATACTATATTAGATGGAAATGAATAATGCTTCAATTCTTTACAAAGGATTTGAATATAAACACATAGAAACAACTCTCACTGAGGTCACTAGTTCAAAAGACATTTTTGAGTCCTTATCTATTTGCTCTTTTTTGCAGCTTTTGACATGTTTGAACACTTCTTTCTTGGAGGTGTTCTCTCCTCCTTGACTCTGTGATATTAGAGTCTTTGGGTTTTCCTCCCACCTGCCTGGAAGCTACTTCTCAGTCTCTTTGGAGACTAACTTATCTTCCTCTAACTGGTCGTTGAATGTGGGAGTTTCTCAAAGCTCTGTCCTAGGCTCTCTTCTTTTTATTTTATTTTGTCTCCCTAAGTAGTTTCATACATAGCTCCCCAAACTTTTTTACATTTCAGTACCCAGAGAAAGTGACAATATATTTACAGTCAGGCAGAGCTGGAGGCCTCTGCTGGTCTAAGAACTGAGGAGAACTCATATCTTAATCCCTGTATGTTCTCTCAACACATTGCATGGCACACCGGGTGGGGACTTGGGAAGTTCTGAACTGACATCCATATATTTAGTTGTTACCAATATGTCAATAACATAATTTTCTATTTTTCGGCCCAGGCCTCGTTTCTATGGTCTACACCTGTGGAAGCAATTGCCTATCTGCCATCTCTTCCCGGATATTTGAAAACATCTTAAATGTATCATAGCTAAAACTAAGCTCATGATCTGTGTTCCCCAAAACCTGATGCTCTTCTGGTGTTCTCTGTCTCAGGATAGGCAATGACACCATCAGGTTGTGGACACCAGAACTCTGGGAGATATCCTTGCCACTTTCCTCTTACTCTCACAGCCAATCTACAACAAGCCATCCTTACTTTCTTAACATCATCTTGTCTTTCCACCTTCAACACCGCCTGGGGCCATGCTGTCATCACAGTTTATCAGATCTGCCTGAATCAGATTGTAGCCACCAGAGCCATCTACCCTCATTCTATCCTCAACCTATCTCTCCCCTCTCATTCACTCTCTAATATGGAAATAGACTGATTTAAAAAATAATAAATAGATATTTTGGGGCACCTGAGTGGTTCAGTCGTTAAGCGTCTGCCTTTGGCTCAAGTCATGATCCAGGGGTCCTGGGATCAAGCCCCGCATTGGGCTCTCTGCTCAGTGGGAAACCTGCTTCTCCCTCTCTCACTCCCCCTGCTGTGTTCCCTCTCTCGCTGTGTGTGTCAAATAAATAAATAAATAATCTAAAAAAAAAAAACACACAGACATTTTTCCGGGGCACCTGGGTGGCTCAGTTGGTTAAGTATCTGCTTTCGGTTCAGGTGATGATCCCAGAGTCCTGGAATCAAACCCGGCGCCAGGCTCCCTGCTGGGTGGGGAACCTGCTTCTCTCTCTCCCTCCGTCACTCCCTGTGTCTGTGCTCGCTCGCTCTCTGTCAAATAAATAGAATCCTTTTAAAAAATAGACATTTTTCCAAAGAAGACATACAGATGGTCAACAGACACATGAATAGATGATCAACATTACTAGTCATCAGAGAAATGCAAATCAAAACCACAATGAGCTATCCCCTTTCACCTGTCAGTAAGACTAGTATCTAAAACACAAGAAACAACAAGTGTTAGTGAGGATGTGGAGAAAAAGGAACTGTCGTGCACTGTTGGTGGGAATGTAAGTTGGTGCAACCACTGTGGAAAATAGTAGGGTTTCTCAAAAAATTAAAAATAGAAACAGCATATGATCTATTAATTCCATCCACTACTGGGTATTAACCAAAAGAAAATGAAAACACTAATTCAAAAAGATATATGCACTCCCATGTTCACTGCAGCATTATTTACAATAGCTAAGATACGGAAGCAACCTAAGTGTCCATCAACATAGGAATGGATAAGGAAGATGTGGTATGTATACACACACAATCAAATATTATTCAGCCATAAAAAAAGAACAAGATATTGCCATTTATGACAATATGGATGGACCAAGACAGTATTATGCTAAGTGAAATAAGACAAAGACAAATACTGTAGGAGCTCACTTATATATGGAATCTGAAAAAGAAAAAACATATAGTAAAAACGGATCTATAAATACAGAGAACAAACTGATGGTGGCCGGGGGAGGAGGATGGGGGCTATGAGGGTGGGCAAAATGAGAAAGGGAAGTGGTAGATACAGGCTTCTAATTATGGAATGAATAAGTCACATGGATAAGAGGTATAGCACAGGGAATATAATCCATGGTACTGCCATAATGTATGGTAACAGATGATAGCCACACGTGCGGTGAGATAGCATATCATAAATACTAATTACTGTGTTCTTCACCGAAAATGAATGTAACGTTGTGTGTCAGCTATATTTCAATTTTAATCATCATCATCGTCATCATCATCATCTAACCACAGCATCCGTTTGCTGAAGGCAAAATTTCTCAACATGATCAAAAATACCCTGCCTGGACTGAGCAATACATATTGTTCTGGTCATCTGTTGGTGCAGAACACACCACGCCAAAACTTGGTGACTTAAAACAACAGTTTAATGCTACCTTTCATGAGTCTGTGGATTGTTCCGCCTGAGCTGAATGGTAATCATCTAGACTCTATCACGCAGGTACAATAAGAATTTGGCTTGGGTTGGAATCATCTGAAGGCCTAGCTGGGCTGGGCATCCAATATGGCTTCTTCACTCACATGTCTGAGAGCTGATCAGGCATCCCTCTCTCCATGTAGCCTCCCCAGGTGGCAGTTAGGGATTCCTCAAAGCAAGGTAGTCTCAGTGCATTCAAATTCTTACAAGACAAGTTACTTTCTTCAGGGTGCACTTTATAAGAGACCAAGGCGAAAGCTGCAAGAACTCTTATGACCTAGTCTCCAAAGTCATTCAGCTCTCTTTTGCTTTATTCTATAAGTCAAAATTGAATCACAATGTCAGTCCAGAATCAAGGAGGGGACCTACCCAAGGACTTGAATATCAAAAAGTAGGGTTCTAGGGGTGCCTGGGTGGCTCAGTCGGTTAAGCGGCTCCCTTCAGCTCAGGTCATGATCCCAGGGTCCTGGGATCGAGTCCCATATCGGGCTCCCTGCTCAGCAAGGAGCCCGCTTCTCCCTCTCTCTCTGCCTGCCGCTCTGCCTACTTGTGCTCTCTATCTCTCTGTCAAATAAATAAATGAAATCTTTAAAAAAAAAAAAAAAAAGGCAGGGTTCTTTGGAGGGAGAGGCGGGTCTTGGAGAATATCAACCACACCAACTTCTCCAGTCCCCCCCCGCAATATATTCCCTACTGGTGCTTTCACTTTAGCCACACTGGCCTTGTTTCAGTTCCTTGTACTTACCATACTCAATCCACCCAAAGGCTTTTGTACATACTGTTTTCTTAGTCTAGAATGTTCTCCCAGGCCCTGCCTTTGCCAAGTTCAACTTTAAAAACCTCAATGAAGTCTCAGGAAAGCTTTTCTGGCCTTCCCTAACCAGGTTAAATCTTTTTATTACATACTTTCATGGCACTGGATACATTTCTGGCACTGTCCTCAACCCCACTGCACTTTGCATTTGTTCAAATGATTATGTAACTTATGTCTCAATATCCTCCATTAAACTGGAAGAGAGGTCATATCTGTTTTTCCCATCCTACCACACAGAGCTTGGCTAGTACTCAAATATTTCTTTTCTGAATGAATGACAGAAATAAACTAAGTAAATGAAACTGTCTCTGTATAACAATTCCTTTAAAATTGTAGTGAAGTAGATAATCACATTACCATAGTGAATACACAGATAAATAGACAACCCCAAATATAAACTATTTTCACAGAGGAAGTCTTATAAATGTAAAGGTCATATTCTTTTGCCATATCCTACTTGTAAAATTAAATAATAAATCCATTAAATATAGCAAATTGTGTAAGTTTTGTGGTATTTTTTCCAATCTTTTTTTTTTTAGAGAGATTTTATTTATTTATTTGACAGAGACAATGAAAGAGGGAACACAAACAGGGGGAGTGGGAGAGGGAGAAGCAGGCCTCCTGTCCAGCAGAGAGCCCGATGTGGGGCTCGATCCCAGGACCCTGGGATCATGACCTGAGCCAAAGGCAGACGCCCCTCAATCTTTTTTTTCAAATGAGCCTAAAACTGTCTTTGACTTTAATTTCTATGCCTTTACAAAGGGTGACACATGTACCAAATAGAGTGTTTTAGTCATAGGAAAGGTGATCTCCTACCCTATACAGAAATCCAATACTGACAGTAAAGACCACTAGAATCATTCCACTTAGAAACACAGGTGGACTGTTACACAGACCACACATGATTTTCACTGTGCTAAAACCAAATGCAAAATACTGCTTTCCACTACATTATCAATAACCTGTTTATAAATAGACACTTCACCATCTTTTAACTTAAAATGGAATGTTTCAGGACACCTGGTTGGTTCAGTCGGTTAAGCATCCACCTTTGGCTCTGGTCATGATCCCAGAGTCCTGGGACTGAGTCCTGCGTTGGGCTTCTTGCTCATTGGGGAGCCTGCTTCCCCCTCTTTCCCTCCCCCTTGCTCATGCTCTCAATATCTCTCACTCTCTCTGACAAATAAATAAAAAAATCTTAAAAACATAAAAATAAAAAAAATAAATTAAATTAAATGGAACATTTCATCTCAGAGTAAGAGCTAACATTCCTGTTCTTAGGTGGTGATACAAATAGCAAAGGGTTCAATTGAAGAAAATGTTCATTAGTTATGGCTCTTAGCTACTTAAAAAAAAAAAGTCTGTGTAATTATGAATGGTATCATAAACCAAAGTTCATTATCAAAAAGTACATTCTATTCTGGTCTTTTGAATCCCAACCCTCAACTCTAATTCTTGTCAACTACTGAAAACATCTGGTCTAGCAACAGAGTGTTTCCTACAGTAATAATTCAGCCCTGTGTTTCTTGATTCTTTTTTCCCACCTCAACATGGGCTCCAAGAAGGGATGGGTTTGGTCAGTCTTGTTGACCTAGAGCAGTCTGGGGCACATTGTGCTGCCCAATGAATCAATGAAGGAGTAAATAACATTGGTCTCCTAGAATCAGATCTTACGTATTACTCAAAATATTTATGAAGATGCTTATTTGTTATTCAAGAAAAGATTTTCTGACAAAAATGTCAATTCATAAAATGTCTTTACATCTCAATTATGCTCCTTGCTTCCTAGGTATTATGCCACATGAACTCAGTGTTTTTTAATTATCTAAATCATCTAACCTGTCTTATTCACCAGTTTAAAAAATATATATATATATACTCTACCATAATGCAGAAAGGGCTTTTTGTTAAATCATTTGTTAAAAACAAGAGAACGGGCTCAAAATGGAGGCACTTTGCTAAGCTCCATCTCACCAACCAGAGAGACTTAGTTACACTTGGGCTTCTCCCAGGAAGCGACTCTTAAAGTCAGTCAGGAACTACCTTATTAGCACTAGTGAGGTCATCTGCCTGATAGACCACTGCCATGCCCTAAAGGAAAGTGATCTTCCCACAAACCAATCCACTTTTTTGCCAGTATAAGTTCCTTTTCCCCACTCCCTTCTGCCTGGGGAAGTCTTTCATTTAGCTCATCTTTTTGAAGCTCCTTTCTATCTGCTGGATGGGATGCTTTAGTGTCATGAATCAAATAAAGCCCATAAGATCTTTAAAATGTACTCAGTTGAATTTTGTTCTTTAATACATTGAATTTCTTCAGTTATTTAACTATCTGGAATGAAACTGTTTTCTCAGGGGCTGAACTGCAATTTGTACCTTATTGTGTAGTTTGAGGGGGTCTTATCAGATTAGTCAAACATATGGCAAATGATAAAGAAACCCATAAACAGGTCCATGAGAATGAATATTTGGGGGGAATGATTTAGCCACTATGACTAAAAACACAAAAACAAAGACGTAAGATAGAAGGCATGAAAATCTGTTATAGGACAGTTGCTTAAATCCAAACTTTGTCTTTTAATAAATGGCAAATATTTTGCCTTTAAGGGTGATTTGATGAAGTTGAAACATTCATTTATAAGTATTTAAACTTATTCTAGACCATCCAATTTAGATAACAGTGAAAAATTAATATCAAATTTCTGCATTAAAGGAAATTCCCCCAACTGATATCCTTTGACAGAAGTTTAATACAAACATGACTTGTGGGTTTCTGTAGGTGAGTCTCTGTTCCATTTTGCACCTTACTTCTCAACTCATTGATCACACTGAATTATTCACAGCTAAACATCTTTTTCCTTTGTCCTGCTTCTTGTTAGGTGTTGATTAAGACCTAGATTGTTCCTTTTAAAGTTGTTATACATGAAGTGGAAATTTTAAATACGAATCAAGTTCAACCTGCTCTACAACTGGCTCCAATTCCAGACTTGAACTTAGAAAAAGTTGTGTTACAAGAAACTTGATCTGCCTATATTTTCAAAAGCATTACCATTTGTCTCTTGGGTTTTTAAACTCCTCTCATATTCAGCCAAAAAGAGAGAGAGATGCACTTAAGCTACATTTGCAAGTGCCATATTTGACCATTCTTTTCACAACTCTAAGTGGTTTTTTCAAGCCTTGCCTTCCCTTTTCTATAAATCCTGACTCCACCTTCTTTCTACTATAGAAGCCACTAAAAGGCTTAGAATAAGGATAAATCTTTGAATAGTTTGCTAAACAACCCCCACCACACTCACGAACACACACACACACACACACACACACACACACACACTTCTTCAGATCCATGGGCTGTCAAATCTTTTTTGATTCCATCTTGAGAAGTGAAATAAATAGAAGTATTAACTTGGGTTACTTTTAGAAGTAAGTTCATTTGAGTCTCACCCAGATATGCATCAAAAATATTATATCTTCCTCTCTTGCTTCTCCATTCCCCAAGAAAGCTGACACATACTCCTAAGAAGGGGGAGTAATAAGGAAGGGCAGAAATTTCAGACATATTAGGAATATTGATTAATTCTATTCCTTTTGGTAAGACAATTCCCTGATTGAACAGAGAGCATGGGGAGCGGGGGGGAGTGGACAGTAGGATATGCATATTTTTCAAGCTAAGCCCTTTCAAGGACAGATCCCAAGGTGAGCAGTACTAGGGGTTTCTCAGCCATCTGAAAGGATTTATGAATGATCGTGAAGATCTGCACCTCCTCCAGTGGCACTTAGGGGCTGCTCTGAAACGGTAAAGCCCAGCCTGGGAAATTCATGTCACATCCTGTCCCCCTGGGTAAGAAGTGGTGAAACACACACACAGGCACACACCCCAGAGGGTGAGAAGGGGTGAAATACACACGCACACACTCAACGCTCACGCCCCACGCTCACACCCCACCCTACCCCACCAAAAGCCCTGCGGGGAAGCTCTCAGGCAAGCAGGCGCTGGCTCGGGAAGGCGCAGTCAGCATCCCTCTCTCCCAGCCCAAGTGAGAGGATCGCCTCCACCTCGGAGCTAGAGCTCCCGGGTCTTTAACATTCTAGGCTTTTCCTGACGAAGTAGAAAGGTCCATGCTGGCCTTACCTCTGGGGCTGCTTTCCTGTAAGTACGGCGGGGCCGTGGGGGTGACATTTCCCGAATGGGATGCTGACAGCAGAGGCGAGCGTTCGTCCACCCCATCAGCAGCCATGACTGCTGCGGCAGCTGCGGGGCCGGGGGGAAGGCTGAGCCGGGGGTTGCGGCTCCCGCGGAGGTGGTGGCTACTGCTGCTACCGCTGCTGCTGCTGCCGCTGCTGCCGCCTCCGGGAGGACCCGGGATGTGTCACAAGGCAGGAGGCTGGGGGAGGGGAGGGTGCGGGTTCGGGAGGCGGGGGAAGGGAAGCGCGCTAGGGAAGCCTGTCTGGGGGAGGGGAGGGGAGGAAGAAAGAAGGAGCCCGGGAGAGGGGAGGAGGGGAGAAGGGGAGGAGGAGGAGCCGGGGAACACAGTAGGGCTGCCCGGGAAGGGCGGGGAAGGGACGGTGCGGAGTGACCGAAAGGGGGGTTGGAGGAGGCGAGTGGTAGGGGGTTGCAACTCTCCCTCTCTTCGTACTTTACGTTTCCTTAACTAAGGAGGAAAAGGGGAAGAACCGTAAAGAGCAACCTGAAAGGGGGTAAGAGGAAAAGGCCTGTGACTTGATTACAGAAAAACTACAGCACACACAGATCTCAAGTTTAGCTCCTGGGGGGGGTAGGAGGAGGGATTCTGTGCTGTCCAACTTTGCAGCAATTATCCAAGAAAGCTTATTCCTAGGGTTATCAATTCCTTCTTGGGGGCTGCTTTTTTGGTTAGAAAATCACTTCTTCACATCTGTTGTCTGAGAGGAAATAAATTTCTGCAAGCGTGGTGCCATTCCTTGCTTGTCCTTGTTTTTTAATACGTGTTTGGCATTCTAGTAACAGTACCTATTCGAAACGATGCAGAGTTTGTTGGCTATTACAAGTTAATTTGACAAAATACGTTGCCCTTTTAGTTTTGTTTTTGGACTATATTGTCCCTGACACCTTATACAAAAAGGAAGTTTATGAATGATGTAGGCCAGTTTAAAAAATGTTTTGGGTTTTGGTTTTTTTTTTTTTTTTTTTGAGCTAGTGTTTTAAAATAATCTTTCACATGTAAAAGTGAGTTAAAAAAAAAAAGCTAGTCATAGTTATGGGCAAGCTTTCATGTTTATGTTTTTTCTTTTCTTATGTTGGTGGTTTGCTAAAATGGTTTAGAAATCAAAGTTTTGAATATGCCTGACAAAAATGCAATAGAAAAACAAGGAAGGTCTCAAAAGATCATTTTTCTTCAATGATTCTTTGAGTCATTCAACAAACATGTATTATGTGCTTACTGGGTATACAAAGATGAATAAGTAGAGCAATGAATGGTCTTGATCCTCCAGATATCTGGCAAGCACAGTCAAAAGCAAACAAAAAATGAGGCTGGAATCCCAGCTGTAGATTTTAAAGGGTATGAGGAAAGCTGACTTTAGACATTTGAAACTACTTCTCATATTACATTAAGAAGGGTCTTCATTTTGCTCTCTGAAGACTCTTTCTTCTAAAAAAAAAAAATCCATGTGGCATCTGCTGGAAATCCTAAGGGAAAGTCAAAGAATAATGTTTTCAACTATGCAGCATCTCTTAAGGGTCAGTAGTATCAAGACAACACCATATAAGGATCCCCGTATGATGTAATCCAAGGGCATTTCTAAACCTCTAGGAATCTGAAAAGTGAGAGGTCAAGATGAGGCACCCCCTGCAAAAAACGAACAGTTTACAAAATGAATAGCAGGTTTTTTGTTTTTGTTTTGTTTTTTACAATTACAGGCTGGAAGCTATTGAGTTAAAGAAACTTAAAAAGAATCCACAAAATCCTATGACTATGGTGTCCTGTCCTGTCACCTATCACACTATGGGAACAGTGTATTTACATTTCCATTGTCCACCTACCCTTTATTCCCAACTGACTTTGTGAGTCAGAAACTGTAAATGACTCATTCATTATTGTGTCTCCCTTATCTAACAATGGCTGGCTCATTAAGAAGTAGGGGATGCACATTTGCCAAATAAATAAGCAAAGGAGTGTATGAGGAAATCCTACACAGAACCAAATTGTCTTACTAAAGCAAATTGTTAGCAGGAAAAACATCAAGCATTTCTTGATTTTTCGATGAAGATGACAGTTTTGCTGTCTGACCAGTGTTTTCATTATTCCATTATAGCGCTGCAACTGGGGTTTCTTTACTGCCCAGGTATAAAGGATTTTTTTTCTTTCTTTAGTTCTTTATATGGCTTCTCTGTCCATTTCAGAACTCATTAGAGGGCAACACGGCTCATGGAAATCACTCACACTATGAAAGTTAGAGGGTATATTGAGATTATATTTGAAGCAATGCAAAGTATCATAAAAAGGAAAAACTATTATTTTAAATCTTTTTTTTTAAAGATTTTATTTATTTATTTGACAGACAGATCACAAGTAGGCAGAGAGGCAGGCAGAGAGAGAAGGGTGGAAGCAGGCTCCCTGCTGAGCAGAGAGTCCACTGAGCCACCCAGGTGCCCAAAAGGAAAAACTTTTATTGGGTGAATATCACTTCATTCTAGTTTTACAATAATATAATAGTTCATGGTTACTCAAGAAACATTAAATAGGGGCATTAAATAGGGGCACCTGGGAGGCTCGGTGTGTTAAAGCCTCTGCCTTCGGCTCAGGTCATGATCCCAGGGTCCTGGAATCAAGCCCCACATTAGGAAATCTCTTCTCAGCGGGGAGCCTGCTTCCCTTCCTCTCTCTCTGCTTGCCTCTCTGCCTACTTGTGATCTCTGTCTGTCCAATAAATAATAAAATCTTTAAAAAAAGAAAGAAAGAAAGAAACATTAAATAATACTCATCTCACTCCAAGGCATTTTATGATTATGAGATGTTTCCATCTCTACTTAGGGGATGAGGTAATGTGTCCTTTGGAATAATAGTACAGTATAAACAGATGATGTGTAGACCAGTAAAACTATATCTTACTACTTACTTCAGCTACTTAAGCTACAATTCCAGCTATCTGCTACTGAGCTATACCACAATCCAGTGGCTTAAAACAACATGATTTATTATTTGTCACAATTCTATAGATTATCTGTGTGGTTATTCTATTGGTCTTGCCTGGGCCTCTGTTCAGGAAGCTTCATTTAGCTGGCAGATTGGCCAGGGGCTCTCTCAGCAGGGACAGCTTGGAAAGCAGAGGAGGGGAGGAAGGCAGGAGGGTTGTTCTCTCCCATCTCTGCATTTAGTCTTCCATTCCATACCACAGGCCCGGTAGTCTCCGAGCAGTATTTGAAGAGGGTGAGAGGGTGATTGTGGAAGCTACGGTACCTTTCAGATCTAGGCTTCTGGTCTCAAGCAATGTCACTTCTCCCATATTCTTCTATCTCCTTCAGCTTCCCTCCTGCTTCCAGCCCAAAGAGAGTTAGAGGCTCAGAGGCCTCTTTTCCTAGACAACTTCCAATATGATAATCAATCATTATAAAGATTAAGCAACTTCCTCATTTCCACTTTTTTTTTTCTCATTTCCACTTTATAAGCCATCTAATAACATCATGCCTCGGAGCTTCATCTCACTGTTGGATTTGAAGACTCCCAGTCATGAACTATTATTTTTTTTTCGAGATTTATTCATTTATTAGGGGCGGAGGTGGGGGGGGGGGTGTTGCAGAGGAAGAGGGAGTGAAATCCTCAAGCGGATTCCCTGCTGAGTACAGAGCCTGCCTGGGCTAGATCCCAGGACCCTGAGATCAAGACCTGAGCCTAAACCAAGAGTTGGGCATTTAACAGACTGAGCCCCCCAGGCGCCCCATTCGTGAACTATTCTTTTGTGTACAATAAACTCTAACTAAATACTATTCTGCTGATCTGGTTTTAATTTTTACTGTCTCGGGATTTTGACAGAACTATAAAATAATACACTGATGTTGTTTAAGCTGCTGAGTTTGTTGTAATTTTTTATGGCAGCAATAGAAAAATGCCACCTCCCACCAAAGAGCTGAAGGAAGCTAATTGTTACTTTCTGTATTCTACAAGGAAATGATGTTAGTGAGATCAACAAGTTCATTAAGTACCTTTACTACCTTCCAAGGTACCACAGGCAACAGTTAATTGGTTTGCCTCTCCCCTCTGGTCTCCAGCAGCAATTTCCTCCCTGCTTTCTTTCCTAGCTTGCACCAACAGTCTCCTCTCTGCCCTTTCCAGCATTCACCTGCTGCCTGGCCCTAAAGACTGCCATGTGCTTTGGGTTTTGTTAGAACAATACTAATTTCTGTTACATTCATCTCTTGCTTTATACTTTACCAATTTGTCGGATTAGTCTATTATTTTGTACTTCTGGTCCCACTTTGTCTGGTTTATCTATCGCTTTGGAAGAATCACCATCCTAAAACTTAGGGATTAAAATAAAGATATTATTTTTCAGAAAGATGCATTCAGCTGGTGGCTCAGCTGCAAAAGCTGGGTGCCTGAACCTCTCTCTCTCCAAACTTGCTTTCATCCGGGCTTCTTTCTTGTGTGGCAGTCTCAGAATAGCGTTTCCCAGAGGACAAAGGCAGATGGGGCCAAAGCCTCAGGAGTCCCAAGTTTTGGAACAGGTACAAGGTTACTTCTACCACTTACTATTGGTCGGAGCAAGTCATAAGGCCAGCCCACATTCAGGTGAGGAGAGGGGTAAATTGAGTCTCTTGATGGGAAGTGTGGTGGTATCAATACAGGGGGGCATAATGCAGGGAGGTGTCCTTATACAGTGAGCTATCACAGCTAAAACAATATTTGATGTAAGAAAAGCACCGAGAAGGACAAAGGAGAGCTCTTCAAGAAACACCATGCTTTGGGGTAGAAGTTCCAATCGAAATTTTAAAGTCCCAAGAAGTGTATTTTATGAATATCTATGTGATGTAAAGTATGTTCATATTAAATATTTATCACAAGAGTTATAACTGCTTTTCTCAGTGCATATCAAATTGCTTCCTCCACTCTGTCATCTTGATCTCTCAGTCTTTCTCCTCTGTGCTGGGGTAGTCCACTCTTGGAAATCAATTATATTTGAATATAATTCTATATAATTTGAATTCAGTACCTCTAAGTGGTGATCTTGATTAAGTTAGCTTAACTTCTCTATACCTCATTTGTCTAATTAGTCTGTAGAACAACAACAACAACAAAATACCTACCTTGTGGGGTATATTTGATAATTGAAAGAGAAAATGTATGGAATATAATTATCACTGCCTGGCAACCATAAATATAAGCTTTTTTTACCACTCTCTCTTTTTAACTCTATTAGAAGGGAAACCAGGGGATAAGCATCACTGGATTAAGCTAAAAGTACAATGGTCTGGAGTATGTTTATGTATGTGTGTGTATACATTTATATATATTTGTATATTATATATATAATATATTAATATATTAATATATTTATTTATTTATTTATTTATTTAAAGGAAGCTCTAGGCCCAATGTGGAGTTTGAACTCATGACCCCAAGATCAAGAGTCACACACTCTACCATCTGAACTAGCCAGGCACCCCTGGAGTATGTTTATATTTTTAATTCACTAACTAATTTATACTTACCTTGTAGTTATATATATAGGGTAGCATCTCCATGTGTAGTCTGCTTGCTTAATACAAGAACTCTGGAGCATCTCAGCAGGCCTGAGGGCATTGTATTTAAGCACAAAGTTTCCCAGGTCTTTTGGAAATGCCTACTAAAAAACTTTGAGGGACACTGTCAGGTTCAGGGAAACAGGGATTTGGATTTTACTAAATGTGATGTCGTAGTGTAGTATGTATAATAATGCAGAATGCAATATGAATGCCCCTTAATTATTTCGTGCCTCGGGGAGGCAAGAAACTTGGTTGTTAGGTGAGGGAAGCTTGAAGGATGGATACTCTACTACGCTTAGGCTAAAAAGTTTTACCTTCAGCTCCAAGGATTTTTGTTTACTTCTCCAGCAGACCAAGTTCTAACTAAAAGAACAAAGCCATGTTCTGGAGTTGTAAAAGGTGCAACATTTTGCAAAAAAAAAAAAAAATTAAGGAGGGTTGTAGACTTGACTGCAGTTACAGAGGAATTTGTTTTCAATTAATTAGTCCTAGATTGCCTGTCTCTGTCTCAGTTTCATCAGCAAGACGAGGGATAGCTGTCCTACATCTCAGAGGATGCTAATAAGTGTAAAGTAAGACACGAGCTCTATAAGCACCCTCCAAAAGAGAAGAGTGAAATGCAAAGTTCTGTAGAGGATATGTGACCTGAACTTCTGTAGAACTCTCCCTGTTGACCCAGAACTGATAGCCAGGTCCAAGCTGCGGACAAAGAAGCAATCAGTATTTGCACATGCTAATTCAGCCCAACTGGTCCCTCAATAACCACAAAGACCCTGAACCCATATAAGCCAGAGAAGGAGGAGAAAAATGAGGATTACTGGAGTCATAAATTGTTGGCCTAGGAAGTTCTGCTGTGGCTTTTTCCTACCCTTTTCCAAAAAGCCAAGTGGGAAGTGCTCTAAGAGAATTACTTGCAAAGTCTGGGGGTACCTGTTTAAAAGAAAACCAGCACCTCATTTCCAGTTGTACATCAAATTAGGAAACGGGCTAGTCCATTTTCCTAAAGTCTTCATGAACAGGAAAAAAACGAACTGGTGAATGATGGCAGAACAAACAGAAGGGCTTATGGTGTAGCTCAGCAATCACCTCTGCTTTGATGAGAACATGAATTCTGGTGGGTCAAGTGAGCATGGCATCAATACAAAAAAATCACTACAGGGCAAAAGTTCCCCCAGCGACAAGAAACTACAGGGTATACCACTGAGCTCAAGAGCTGAGGAGAGTCGGAAGAATTTAAACAGGACACTGTGGACTGGGAAGTGCCTTAAAGAAGTCCCATGAGGGGCACCTGGCTGGCTTAGTCAGTGGACCATGAAACTCTTGATCTTGGGGTTGTAAGTTCGAACTCCATGTTAGGTGTAGAAATTACTTTAAAAATGAAGTCTTCAGGGGCGCCTGGGTGGCTCAGTGGGTTAAGCCTCTGCCTTCGGCTCAGGTCATGATCCCAGGGTCCTGGGATCGAGCCCCGCATCGGGCTGTCTGCTCAGCGGGGAGCCTGCTTCCTCCTCTCTCTCTCTGCCTGCCTCTCTGCCTACTTGTGAGCTCTGTCTGTCAAATAAATGAATAAAATCTTTAAAAAAAAAAAATGAAGTCTTCTTTAAAAAAAAAGAAAAAGAAAAAAGAAAAAAATGAACTCACATCTGTGCCTACTTTGGAAATCCAGTGCCTGCCATGGAGAGACCATTGTCAATGGCCAGGTAGTGTGGGTCCAACAGTTAGTGCCAAACAGCCCAAGGAAGACTCCAATGGCTGCTTGAATCCCTCTAACTCCTCCCTGTGTCCACTTCCTGGAGAAGCTTGGAACTAAAGAAGGAAGGAAACACCTGAAGCCTAGAGGTAAACTACATTCTTTCCCCCAAGGTAGAAAAATGAGAGTGAAGAGAAGTATATTCCCTCCCCATTTCAGGTCTTTCAAACCATAATGCTAGCAGATGACAGACAGAAAGAAATCTCTTGTTTGGATATGAAATTAGAGTTATAGACTGAATGGATTTTTAATCACTGAAATTGACCAGGAAGTTATAGAATCTACCCCAGAGGTGAGAAGAAATCTGTTATAGGAGGCAAGGGAGAATTTAGGAACAGCATGTTCCATGTTAGGAACAGCATTTGGAGGAAACTCTATTTCTTAATTTATAACTCATTGAGTTAAGTTTGTTTAAATAAGTTGGATGGATGGATGGATGGATAGATAGATAGACAGATAGATAGATAAGGAAAAATACATGACTGTTGCTCCAAATTCAAGCTTTCCCTGACTAAAACATTTTGACTAAGAAATACAAGTATCTGGTACTAAATGCTGGGGCTACAAAGATGAGATAGGGCATTGAAGAGGTAATTAAGGTTAAATAAGGGCGTAACAATGGAGCCCTAATCCAACAGGATTGATGACTGTATGAAAAGAGACCCCAGAGAACTTGTGCTCACTCACATATGCTTGCTCTCTCTCAGTCTCTCTCTTTCAATGATTCTGCACTGAAGAGAGCCCAGCTGAGGACAGAGGAGGCAACCATCTGCAAGCTGGAAAGCGAGTCCTCACCAGAAATCGAGCCCTGCTGGACCTTGATCTTAGACTTCCATCTTTCAGAACTGTGAGAAAAGAAAAGTCTGCTGTTTAAACCAAGCAGTCTGTGGCATTTTCTTAGGGCCACTCCAACAGACTAAGACAATCTGCAAAGAATAAGATTGCCTTTTAAAAATCCTCTCGGCGGAGCACCTGGGTGGCTCAGTGGCTAAGTGTCTGCCTTCGGTTCAGGTCATGATCCCAGGGTCTGGGATCGAGCCCTGCGTTGAGCCCCACATCGGGCTCCCTGCTCAGTGGAGAGCCTGCTTCTCCCTCTGCCTGCCGCTCTGCCTACCTGTGTTCTATCTCTCTGTCAAGTAAATAAATTTTTAAAAAAATCTTTAAAAATCCTCTCAGCCCTGAGAGACACCCATGTTCACAGAAAAACCTATTTGAGACCAGAGAAACAGTTGACAAATGTTAAAATACATTTTATGATGAGAAACTTCCCATTCGTATGGTTTCAGAAACCAGTTGGGTAAGATAAATAACCGTTACCTCTTTAGAAATTGGTATTCCCAGTTTCCTCCTATGAAATACAAAACCACATTTTTAGTTTTATTTTCTGCACATCTAGGGTTTTGATTCTGTCTTCTCTGACTGTCTGACCCTTCACAGCAACATCCCAGTTTACGTAACCAGTCCTATTTTTTTTTTTTTGATGTTTCAGAATTTTTGCCGCATTTTATTCAGTCATTCAGCAAATATCTGTTGAATGTCTACCATGTGCCAGGCACTGTTCTAGGGGTTACAAAACCCCTTACCTCATTATAGCAGAAGACCAGTAACACTCAATCGAACAAGGATATATAATGCATCAGATGGTGATAAAATGTTACGGGGAGAAATCAAATAGCGTAAGGGGAAATAGGAGAGAGGTGGAGAGGGCGCATTGCTTTTTTGCACAGAGGAATTAGGTAGGCTTCACTGTATCTGAGCAGAGATGTGGACAGTGAACAGCAAGTTCCTGAGGAGGGACCACACTTGGCATATGCGGGAACAGCAAGAAAGCCTGTGCAGCCTGAACAAAGTGAGCAGGGGAGTGGCAGTGGGGTAGGGGAATAAAAGATGAGATCAGAGAAGTTTGATGTTGGCCCGGGTGGGACAGATCATAAGCAACCAGTTTGGTTCTGGAGCTCTTGGAGGCCTAGGGTAGAGGAAGGACTTGATATGACATAGGTTTTAAAAGGATCACAATGGCAACTTGTGTTAAAATTAGACTATAGGTAAGAAAGAAGGAGTAAAGGTGGAAAGAAGGTGTCAGATTCTGGATATACGTGAAGGTCAACCTAACAGGATTTCCTGGTGGATTTCATGCAGTGTATGAAAGACAGATGTTGAGGATAACTTCAATTAATCTTTGAACACGTTTCTAATATTTATTCCAGCTAAATTTTTTGAATGGGAAGTCTAGATCAGAGACTATGCACATGAAAAAATCTTGGGGTGTGTATTGTCAGTTGCCCTCTAGGACTTGAGAACATTTTTTAACTCCATTTGTGGTAACTGGGACTCTCCATTTCTCAGCAGCTTAGGAAAATAACATGGTCTATTATTTTTAATATTGATAGTTTAATATGAGAGGTAGGTTTTTTAACTTATTTAACTTTATCCTTAATGATTATTGAATATTTTTATTAGTCCTTGGTATTGGACATTTTTCCACTAGGGAGTTCATCTTTTCTATTACCACTTAAAACTTTCATTTATGAGGTTACTGATCAAACCCATTCCCTTTTCTTCCTAAAAACTGAGCTAAATTATATTTCCCAGACATCCTTTTACTTAAGGATAGTTGTATGTCCAAATTCTGGCCCATGGAATGTTTGTAGAAATGGTACAGACTACTTTTAGCCTGGCTTATAAAAACCTCCCTTTCAAATCCTCAAAAGCTCTTTTCCTTTCTAAGATAGATTGCAGGAAATGACCCCCAAGGAAACCGTGGGATCACATGTTGAAAATGGGACCAGAAGGAAGGATCTTGAGACACTAAATCACTTCCTTACAGGAGAGTTGCCCACCAAGAACAATGGTTTTTGAAGCATTTTGTGAGAAAGAAATATGCTTTATTGTGTTAAAAGCCACTGAAATTTCAGAGTTTATTTATTACGGTAGGAGGTGTTTTCCCTTACAAAGAAAAACATAGAAAGAGTTAGAAAGAATGTCTTTATCTTTATATAGCAAATATACTTATTTTTTTCCTGTGTGGAAAAATGTAGAATTTTCTTCTTTGAATGTACACTGACCCTGGTGCTCCTGGTACCAAGAGAGTAATCCATTCCACTCAATTCCTTTTTTGAGTTATAATTCTAAGAAAAGGATGTAATGGACTAAAAACAGGTCAAATCTCTCCCTCTCTCTCCCTCCTCCTGCTTTCTCTCTCTCTGTCTCTCCCTGTCTCTCTCTCTCCACACACCCCCTCCCCCACCACTCCTCCCAATCTCTCTCTCTCTCTCTTTCTCCCCCACCACTCCTCCCAACCTCTCACTTTCTCCACCACCCACCGCTGCACTCACCCCTACCTTTTTGGAAAGAAGGGGTCAGATTCTGGATATATTATGAAGATCAACCTAACAGGATTTTATTTTTTCTTTTAATTATTTATTTTTTAAATTAACATATAATGTATTATTTGCTCCAGGGGTTACACATTTCACAACACTCACCATAGCACATACCCTCCCCAATGTCCATAACCCAGCCACCTTATCCTTACCCCCCAACCACCCAGCAACTCTCAGTTTGTTTCCTGAGATTAAGAGTCTCTTATGGTTTGTCTCCCTCCCTATCCCATCTTGTTTCATTTTTTCCCCTCTCTACCCCCAACAACCTCCTGCCCTGCCTCTCAAATTCCTCATATCAGAGAGCTCATATGAAAATTGTCTTTCTCTGATTGACTTATTTCACTTAGCATAATGCCCTCTAGTTCCATCCATGTCATTGCAAATGGCAAGAGTTTGTTTCTCTCGATGGCTGCATCATATTCCATTGTGTGTATATACCACATCTTCTTTATCCATTCATCTGTTGATGGACATCTAGGTTCTTTCCATAGTTTGGCTATTGTGGACATTGCCGCTATAAACATTTGGGTGCATGTGCCCCTTTGGATCACTACGTTTGTATCTTTAGAGTAAATACCCAGTAGTGCGATTGCTGGCTCATAGGGTAGCTCTATTTTCAACTTTTTGAGGAAACGCCATGCTGTTTTCCAGAGTGGCTGCACCAGTTTGCATTCCCACCAACAGTGTAGGAGGCTTCCCCTTTCTCTTCATCCTCACCAGCATGTGTCCTTTCCTGACTTGTTAATTTTAGCCATTCTGACTGGTGTGAGGTGGTATCTCATTGTGGTTTTGATTTATATTTCCCTGATGCCAAGTGATATGGAGCACTTTTTCATGTGTCTGTTGGCCATTTGGATGTCTTATTTATAGAAATGTCTGTTCATGTCTTCTGCCCATTTCTTGATTGGATTATTTGTTCTTTGGGAGTTGAGTTTGATAAGTTCTATATAGATTTTAGATACTAATCCTTTATCTGATATGTCATTTGTGAATATCTTCTCAATTCTGTCAATTGTCTTTTGGTTTTGTTGACTATTTCCTTTGCTGTGCAAAAGCTTTTGATCTTGATGAATTCCCAATAGTTCATTTTTTGCCCTTGCTTCCCTTGCCTTTGGTGATGTTTCAAGGAAGAAGTTGCTGTGATTGAGGTCGAAGAGGTTGCTGCCTGTGTTCTTCTCAAGGATTTTGTTGGATTTCTGTCTCACATTGAGGTCTTTCATCCATTTTGAGTCTATTTTTGTGTGGTGTAAGGAAATGGTCCAGTTTCATTCTTCTGCGTGTGGCTGTCCAATTTTCCCAACACCATTTGTTGAAGAGACTGTCTTTTTTCCACTGGACATTCTTTCCTGCTTTGTCAAAGATTAGTTGACCATAGAGTTGAGGGTCCATTTCTGGGCTCTCTATTCTGTTCCATTGATCTATGTGTCTGTTTTCTAACAGGATTTTCTGATGGATTTCATGCAGTATATGAAAGACAGATGTCAAGGATGACTTCAGTCAATCTCCAAACACGTTTCCGATATTTATTCCTGATAAATTTTTTGAATGGGAAGGCTAGATCCGAGACTATGCACCTGTAAAAATCTTGGGGTGTGTATTGTCAGTTACCCTCTAGGACTTGAGAGCCATTTTTTTTAACCCCACTTGTGGTGACTGGGACTCTCCATTTCTCAGCAGCTTAGGATTATAGGACCTGCCTAATTAGTCACCAAACTTTTAATTGGCACTCTGCCACTTTTGTTTCTTTGCTATATACAATTCCTCATTTCCCATTTTCCAGGAAACCCTCCCTTTGGATATTCTCTCTGTTGAAACAGCTTGAATAAAGTCCCTATTCCCTTGATACTCAGTCAGCTTTTGAAAGTTCAACACATATAATAAATAAGGCAAATGGTTTTCTTAATTTATTGTCTTTCGATTTTTATGTGTGTTGAAAAATTTTTTTTAAAGATTTTATTCACTTATTTGGCAGAAAGAGCACAAGCAGGCAGAGTGGCAGGCAGAAGGAGAGGGAGAAACAGGTTCCGCACTGAGCAGAGCACCCAGCATGGGGCCCAATCCCAGGGTCCCGAGATTATGACCTGAGCATGGGCAGGCACCCAAACAACTGAGCCACCCAGGTGCCCCTGTGTTGAAAATATTTTTAATGACTGCCTTATTTTTCAATATATGTTGTGTCTGTGTATGATCTTTCTTTATATGCTTCCTGTATATGCTCTGTAATTTATAGCCCATGAAATATCAAACTGTATTATTTTGCTGATAGAATCCCATCCTCATTCTTTCTCATTTCGGGTTAAACCTAGAATACATGATACATGAGTTAGAAGAGTACCATTTCTTGCCTTGTCCTTCTCATGTCTTACTGGGCCTTTACTTTCAAAGCTACTGTGTGGGTCATCTGATTCTTAAGGTTATGCCTCAGGTCACGCAGTCTTTCCAAGGCATCGTGTTCTGTCTGCCTGAGTCATTCTGTCACTGACTTTCATGTCACATATTCTTGCTGGTCCCCAGTCACCTTCACCACACTAATGAACACTAACTGGTCAGACGGGCTAAACTGGTCCCATGCACCTGTCTCTGGCCTGCATGACAAGAGGAGCTTTTTATTTACCAGTAATATCACATTTGTAGAATAATGTAAGGGAAGTGTATCAGGTTGCTTTGCTGCTGTAACAAATTACCAACAATTTAGTGGCCCAAAGCGGTGCAAATAGGATAGTATAGCTTTTTGTTCACTAGTTGTGAGTGTGTGCACTCTGTTTTTATAGATGGCATGCAATACATTCTTTTCAAATTAAAAAAAAAATCAAAACTATTATTATCTTACAGTTCTGGAGGTCAGAAGTCCAAAATGGTACTCACTAGGCTAAAACCGAGCTGTCAGCAATGCTTTGTTCCTCCATGCAGGCTCCAGAGGAGAATCTATTTTCTCACCTTTTCTAGGAGAGAACACCTAGAGAACACCCACATGCCTTCACTCTTCACTCGTGTCCTCTTCCTCCAACTGCAAAACCAGCAGTGCAGCATCTTCAGATCTCTGGCTCTGCCTCTCCTGCCTTTACCCACATATAAGGACTCCTGTGATTATTCACATGGAAATTCTTTCCATCTCAATATTCTTAACTTAATCACATTTGCAAAGTCCCATTTGTCATGTAAGGTAACCTGTACCCAGGGATTTAGGATATCATGAGCCCCTGTTCTACCTTCCTCAGAAGGACTTCTCCACACCGTAACACAAAGGCAAATCCTGTTAGTGGTTCCTTAGCTGAATCCTGAACAGTCTAGTAATGCAGACAAAAATCGCAATTCTTAACTAAATTCCTGACTACTTTGTATTAGTAACACCAAACAAAAACTGAAAGAAAGTAAAATATATGAAAACAAAAGTAGTACTCTTTATTGCATACAAAATACATAATCCCTTGTAGAAATACCACTAACTTCAACTCAGAATAATAATCAGAGATAAATAGGTAACTTTTAGTTGGGCTGATACAAGAAAGACCTGCATTTTTATGTGACTTACTCTTTGTTTCTAAAAGTAGAAAATATCTCTTGAAGATATGGATATGTATTCCCATTTAGGAAAAATTGATAAAAATAAAACATAAAAGCTCTAAACAGTTCTACCTTTAAGTTTTCTCCTATTTCTAATGAACCAGAGGATTAGAAACATAAATCTATACAAAATGCTTCCCAGGATTAGTAAAATAACATAAAAGTTTTAAATATTTGAAATTCTTTCATTACAATAATATTAGAGAGAGTTTCAGATTCAACCACTGCTTGATTTGTTTTCTCTGAATGGCTATTCTTATCATCTGCCCTTTTCTTCAATCATAAAAATCACTCATTGATTGATTATTTTGTACCAAGCACCATCCTAAGTGTGGGGACATAAAAATGAATAAAGCATGAATTCTGGGGGCCCCTGGATAGCTCAGTTGGTTAAGCATCCAAATCTTGATTTCGGCTCAGGTCATGATCTCGGGGTTATGAGACAGAGCCCCCGTTGGGCCACAAGCTCAGCAGGGAGTCTGCTTGAGGATTCTCTCTCTCTCCCTTTCCCTCTGTCCCTCCTCACCCCTATTCTCTCTCTCTCTCAAATAAATAAATAAATAATTTATAAATGAATAAAGCATGACTTCTAATTTTGAGGGGTTTACAATTGAATGTGACATACCCTTAGAAAATTAAACCACTTCTGCACTAATGGATATATCATGAAAACACAGTTAAGGGAGGCTCTAATTCTTTTTTTTTTTTAATCTATTTATTTATTTGAGAGAGAGAGAGAGAGAGAGCATGTGAGTGAGGGGAGAGGCAGAGGGAGAGGAAGAGGGAGAGAAGCAGACTCCTCACTGAGACAGAGCCCAACTGGGCTCCATCGCACCACCCGAGATCATGATCTGAGCTGAAATCAAGAGTCAATTGCTGACTTTTGAGCCAGCCAGGTGCCCCAGGGAACATCTAATTCTTAAGCAGACACACCTTAGAAAATAATGTACTTAGTCTCAGCTAAAAATGCTATTGCTAATAAGGCAAAAGAACAATGAATAGAATGGCATCTAGATGTATTAGCAAGTAATGGAATAAAGGAATATTGAGGAATGGAAAATGAGATGAGCACAGATTGCACTAAAATCATTGTTTTTGATACCAATATTTTGATTACTAATCTTATCTCTTTTGGGAAAATAAAATTGCTTCTTGGAGCAACAGATTGCTTTTCCAAATGGTTTTTACTAATACCAATCTGGACGAGTGAAAGAATTTATCTTCCAGGACTGAATATAACTTCCATATTTAATTTGAACAAATATGAACTACTTACTAGGAAATGAATTTCTTGGTGTAGGTAGTTGCATGCTTGTCTTTTACAAATTTTCTGTGGAAATTCTAAGCTAAATGTGCTTTATAATGCACCATTACTCAAAAGCATATAAGAGTGGTCCTACATTTAAACAAAATACAGCATGAAGAAGTTTACACTTGGAGAGATAAGGAACTGTAGTAATGTTGCTCTTACTATTGGAAAATTCTCTGTGCCTTCTCTACAAAGAACATACCAAGTCTACTAAACAAGACTGGTAGCACTCATTTATAACCATAAGAACTATTAACCAAATGAGAGAAAACACAAAACACAGAACAAACTTGTTTAGAAAGCCCAGCTGAGGAAAGTAAATACAGATGATGGATGGATAGGCAGGCAGATGTAGACAATAGATACACAGAAGATAGGTAGGTAGGCAAGTGGAGAGGTAGATAGACAAAGTTATATAAATGTAGAAACCAGCGATGAGGTTAAAAAAAAAAAAAGGTAAAATTTCGTGTTCTAAAAATCGAACCTCAATTGAGCCTACTAATTTTCAAAAAAATGAATTATTTTATTGTATTATTTTAATAACATTTTCCACTTTTTCTATTATTACAGAAGAATTTTAATATTTGGAAAATGGAGAGAGGACAGACTGTAGAAACCCCCTTAATCTCGGGGCACCTGGATGCCTCAGTCAGTTAAGCGACTGCCTTTGGCTCAGGTCATGACCCCAGAGTCCTGGCATGGAACCCAACATTGGGCTCCCTATTTGGCAGGGAGCCTGCTTCTTCCGCTCCCTCTGCTGCTCCTCCTGGTTGTACTCTCTCACTCTGTCAGATAAATAGACAAAAATCTTAACAAAAAAAATAATAGAGAAGGAAACTTCCTTAACCTCATTACCCATTTATGTCCACTCAAATTATTTGCCTTATTTTCTTCTTTATTTGTCTATGCAAACATAAATTATACATAGGCAAAATTAAAGTCCTTCTGTAAACTTTGTTTTGTAAATTTTTGTTTTTAAAAATGTTATATTTCTCACATCTTTAAGTAGATTTCAAAAATATAACTTTAATAACTGTACTTTATATCTTTTTATGGATATTCCATGATTTATTTACCTAATTTCTTAATATTGGACACTAGTATTATTTCCATTTTTTGCTATTAAAAATGTAATAAGTAAATTGCAATAATTATATAAAATTTAGTTCTTCAGTATTAAATGTCTATAGTAAAAGTGGAATTGCAGGTCGAAATACTCGCACTCTTTCAAAAGGCTCTAAAAAAGTGTCAGTTTGTTTATTCTAGTCTCCCTCACAGCAAACGTAATACATAAGAACTTGTGTACCTTTTTAATTTACATAACCTGAATAATTCTATATGCATTTTTCTATATCTTGTTTTTACCTAATTTTTTGAACATCTTTCCATATCAACGTATAAAGATCAGTTTCACTCTTTTTATATTAGCATTTATTTTCACTACATGAATTTCCAAACCTTGATTTATCCCATTCCATCATGAACAAGTGCTTTTGGGAGGGTGCAGAAGTTCATCATCCGGCAGAAAATGGGAACTAGTGTGAAAACCAGTGTCAGAGAGGCACTGACCTCCCAGAGAGAAATGAAAAAATAAAAGTATAAGGGAAATGGTGGTAGGGTGGGGGGCATGTGTGGAGAAGATAAGCAAGAATAAGGAAAAGGAAATAAAAAAGTGAGAGAGAAGACATACAATGAGGTAGCCATGTCAAGGAAGCAAAGACAGGACCAGAAAGGCAAAGGAAGGGACAGCTGACAACAAAAGAGGAACATCTGTCTATTATCATTATAATTTTATAATTCATAGTTTAAAATATGCTGTGTGTACAGACTCTCATTTCACAGTTAACCTGTGCAACAAATAAGTAGGACAGTTATTACTGTTGAGCCATATGACATCAAAGCCTCAATTTCTTATGAAATATCTGTATCCTTCCTTTTTTAAAAGTTTATCTGTAGTAATCTCTACACCCAATGTGGGACTCAAACTCATGACCCCACGATCAAGAGCTGCATGCACTTCCAACTGAGACAGGCTGGTGCCCCAACCGTGCTTTCTAAACCACAACTCAGACTGGCGTGGCTTTGAGGCAACCTAGGAAATAGTAATTAGTTGGAAAAGGAAAGGTGAGGTGTCAGAAGCAAGAATAAAGAATTGATAGGAGCATAGGGCAGGCTGTAGGAGCAGGTCAGCACCATCCAAGTTGTCAGGGAAAACTGAAGTGTGTTCCAGATCAAATCAGTACTCAAGGACTTCTGATCTAGCTGTTGAAGCATAGCAGCAAGGGAAGCTAGAAGGAACTGAAAATCAACATCAGGAGAGCATTGATCCAGCTGATGAAGAGTTAGGAGGCACAGGTCTAACCTCTGTGGAAAAAGGGCTATGAGGCTAACATTGGCTCAACAGGTTGACGGGTATCAATGAAATAGGTTTATGTTGAAAGAGAGGCTGCCACGTCACTGCAGAAATCAGAAGCTGGGGGCAAGCGGGGCCATCACCCACTCATAGGAATGGACAAATATAGGGAAAGCCTGCACCTTAGAGGACATAGGTTTATAAGTGCAGAGTCCAGAAACAGACACCAGATGGTATCTTTTTTTTTTTTTTTTGAAGATTTTATTTTTAAGAAATCTCTACACCCAATGTGGGGCTCAAACTTACAACTCTGAGATCAAGAGTTGTATGCTCCACTGACTAAGCCAGCCAGGTGCCCCCAGATGATATTTTTATCATGCTCTGTGGATAACAGGGATTTTGATCTATTTCTTGTCCAGATCAGGAATAGCTGAGATACAAAACTGAGCCAACTGGGGAAGCCAGGGGATGGCATACTTTATTTCTACCTCGAGAGACATTTCTTCTTCTTCTTCTTTTTTTTTTTTTAAGATTTTATTTATTTACTTGACAGAGATCACAAGTAGGCAGAGAAGCAGGCAGAGAGAGAGAGAGGAGGAAGCAGGCTCCCCCGCTGAGCAGAGAGCCCGATGCGGGGCTCGATCCCAGGACCCTGAGATCATGACCTGAGCCGAAGGCAGAGGCTTAACCCACTGAGCCACCCAGGCGCCCCTCGAGTGACATTTCTTAACAGTAAGGTGTGTTATCTTTGATTATGATTATAGCTAATATTGTTTAATGAGGGCTTACTGCTTTATGTGAATTGTCCCAGTGTATCCTCAAAGCCACCCTTGAAGGGGGTACTACCATTACATACATTTTACCGAGGCAGACGGTAAAGGTCTAAGAGATCATGTTGCTCACTCATCCTATTTATTACTAGCCTTAAGCATTAGAATTGGAATCTCAACCCAAGTCATCTAATCCCAAACCCTTTGATTTTAAGCATAACTGCTTCCCTTATAGAGAGATTGCATATGTTGAGAAATATGAAGCCATATCCAGATGCATGTATCTATTACAATCCTTTAACCTAGTTATTTTCAGCCATAGTCTGCCAAAGTCCACCTTTTTAAATTCTATGAGGATAATCTGCTCTTGAATCTGAAAATTCAACCATCTACCTTGATTTTACATTTCCACTCTGGTCTTCATTCACCCTAAGGTGAGCTGCATGTGGTCACACATCTTAGCTGCTTTCTTTGTCTTCTTTCTTTTCTTTGTCTTCTTCTCCCAAATGTTTTTACCTATTATTTGAATCATTTATCTCAGTCTCTCCTTATGGAGCATTAACATAATATAAAGATGCTTGTCATCACTAAGCACAGCTTTTGAAAATAGCTCTTAGAATTAAATTGGATTATGTTTAATACAATTACCTTCTTTTTCCCCTCTAGGGTTAATTACAGATTTTTAAAAATATTTTAGAAGTATATATTACAATCTCTTTATTATTTTTAAGCAATGCAGAATTTTACTGCTGAATTTCAAGTTTTGAAAGTAAAATAATCCTTCAGTTCTAAGAACTTCAGGAACTAACAAAATAGTTGCTATTTCAACCACCGCAAACTTCCAGGAGCTTTTATGTAGTATTAATTATATTCCATGTTGTTTCTTTAATTATTAAAGTCTCTGTTCCAATAACTGTAAACTTTCTGGGGTAGTTTTTTAGGCAAAACTATTTTCTTAAACATTTTTTTTGAAATAAGAAGAGAATTTCTGTCAGGCAGAAATCAGTCTGGAAATTTACTTTGATGAGCTTACTAATGATAGGTGAGGGTTTACAGGAATACTGTTAGGAGATGGAAAGCATCAGAAGAAATCAGAAAGTTGCTCTTCATGAATAAAGCAAAGACATGTTTTCCCCCTCTGACAGGGAGATGGGAAGAGTTAAAAAAAAAAAAAGTTGAAGAGATAGAAGCCAAAAAGAAAGAAAGGAGCTAGAAAGACCAGTAATTTTGCATGAACTGGCAGTAACAACATAGGAAACAATTAAAAAAAAAAACTTTCACAATATCAACAAAACAAAAAGTATACAAAAATTAATCTCACAAAGCAGTGCCTAAGAGCCTAAGATCCTTAATAACAAAATATTAAAACTGTATTAAAGAGGGGGGCCTGGCTGGCTCAGTTGGTAGAGCGTGCAACTCCTGATCTTGGGATTGTAGGTTCAAGCCCCACACTGGGTATAGAGATTACTTAAAAATAAAATCTTTAGGGGCACCTGGGTGGCTCAGATGGTTAAGCATCTGCATCTTGATTTTGGCTCAGGTCATGATCCCAGGGTTGTAAGATGAAACCCCCAGTGAGGCTCCATACCCTTGAAGGCTGTTTAAGATTCTCTCTCCCTTTGCCCCTCCCCTACTCTAAAAGAGAAAAAATAAAATCTTAAAAAAAAAATCTTCAAGAAAATGTATTGAAGAGCATTTTTTTAATCATATTGATTTTGCATTTAATTTTTTATTATGTTCGGTTAGCCACCGTATAGTACATAATTAGTCCTCGATGCAGTGGTCAGTGATTCATTTAAAAGAGGCAAAACAACTGTGTACAAAAAGAAATCCAACGGTGAGAAGCTTGATAGGAGTTAGGGTAAAAGTGAGTGTGTGACTAGGAAGGGGCAGTACAAGGAATTTTCTGAGGTGATGGAACAGTTCTGTGCCCTGATTGTGGCGGTGGTCACATGACTCTATACATGCAGCAAATTTCATAGACTCCTACCACAAACACACAGAGTGCTGGTAAGACTGGTGAAACCCAAATAAGATCTATGGTTGATGGTATATTATCAGTGGCACTTTCCTGCTTTTTTTTTTTTTTTTTTTTTTTTTTTTAAAGATTTTATTTATTTATTTGACAGAGAGAGATCACAGTAGACAGAGAGGCAGGCAGAGAGAGAGAGAGGGAAGCAGGCTCCCTGCTGAGCAGAGAGCCCGATGTGGGACTCGATCCCAGGACCCCAAGATCATGACCTGAGCCGAAGGCAGCGGCTTAACCCACTGAGCCACCCAGGCGCCCCACTTTCCTGCTTTTGATAAAATACTAAAAGCTGGCTAAAAGGTACATAAGAATTCTGTGTTATTTCTGCCACTTCTGGGTCCTAAAATTAAATCAAAATATAAAGTTTTTTAAAAGTCACATTCTTGGGGGCGCTTGGGTGGCTCAGTGGGTTAAGCCGCTGCCTTCGGCTCAGGTCATGATCTCAGGGTCCTGGGATTGAGCCCCGCATCGGGCTCCTTGCTCAGTGGGGAGCCTGCTTCCTCCTCTCTCTCTGTCTGCCTCTCTGCCTGCTTGTGCTCTCTCTCTCTCTGTCAAATAAATAATAAATAAAATTTTAAAAAAAAGTCACATTCTTGGGGCGCCTGGGTGGCTCAGTGGGTTAAAGCCTCTGCCTTCGGCTCAGGTCATGATCTCAGGGTCCTGGGATCGAGCCCCGCATTGGGCTCTCTGCTCAGCAGGGAGCCTGCTTCCCTTCCTCTCTCTCTCTCTGCCTGCCTGTCTGCCTACTTGTGATCTCTATCTGATAAATAAAATCTTAAAAAAAAAAAAGTCACATTCTAAGACTCATGAGTCAAAGAACTCAAAGGAGAAACTAGAAAGTAGTTGGAATTGAAAAAAAAAAGGTAAGATACACAATATGGTAACTATAGTTAGTAGTGCTGTGTTGTATGACTTGAAATTTGCTGAGTTCATTTTAAGCAGTCTCAAAACACACACACTCTCACACAAACATACA
Organism: Martes martes; assembly: GCF_963455335.1. NCBI lineage: Eukaryota > Metazoa > Chordata > Mammalia > Carnivora > Mustelidae > Martes > Martes martes. The sequence goes on along the minus strand of NC_137891.1, from coordinate 44,479,891 downwards.
CACAAAATTTAAGTATGTGAGGTGATGGATGTGTTAATTAACCTGATTGTGGTAATCATTTCACAATGTATACGTATATCAAATCATTACGCCATGCGCTTTAAATACGTACAACTTTAGGGGCTCCTGGGTGGCTTAGTTGGTTGAATATCCGCCTCTTGATTTCTGCTCAGGTCATGATCTCAGGGTTATGGGATGGAGCCCTGTGTCTGGCTCCCTGCTCAGCAGGGAGTCTGCTTGAACTTCTCTCTCCCTCAGCCCCTACCCTCCTGCATAGGCATGTGAACGCTCTCTCTCTAAAATAAGTAAATCTTAAACAAAATAAGTATGTACAATTTTGCCTGTCAATTATACCTCAATAAACCTTTTAAAAATCATAACTTTTTTAAAAAAGAAAAATAAATAAATATTAAAAGTAAATACTATAAATACTACAAGGTAAAATACTTTCATGTAATATTTTAAGGACGACTTAAATGTTGAAAAATTAGGGGGCCTGGGTGGCTCAGTGGGTTAAGCATCTGCCTTCAGCTTGGGTCATGATCTCAGGGGCCTGGGATTAAGCCCTGCATGGGGCTCTCTGCTCAGCAGGGAGCCTGCTTCCCTCTCTCTCTCTCTGCCTGCTTGTGATCTCTGTCAAATAAATAAATAAATAGAAATCTTTTAAATGTTGAAAAATTACAGTAACCACTATACAAGGATAAAAAAGTGGAATTGTCTGAGGAAATATGTAAATAGTAACCGGTACTAACCAGACAAATAGTTATAGCTGATACTTTAATATGGTTAAAAAAGAATATAATTTTTTATTTATTCTACCTGATAATTGATAGTTTTTGTTAAATTGGTAAGTTATTGTAATTTGTAGCTGTTTACAAAATAAATTTAAATTTTCTTTAAAATCTAAGAGAGTAAAGTGTTGGAAATCTTTGATGTTTTTTGTTTTTCTTTTCCCAGAGCTTTTCATTTTTATTTTTAAATTTTTTTAGTTTTTCATCCTTAATTCTACTTGCCATGCTTCTCAGGACAGGCACCACTGATTACCTAATTTGAATATAATCAAAATGCTAGGAAGAAAGTACCTTAATGACATGTCTTAAGCCTTCCTTGATATAAACATCACAATGACAAAATCTAATCTTTTCCCCATCATGATAAATAATGTTGATTTAAGTTAAAATCTAATTTTTTTAAAACAAAATTAAGGGCATTACGTGGATTCCTGCATAGACAATAACAATCCTGCCAAGAAAATTACATTACCCAGTGTGCTACCCTAACCATTGTAATTGTTTGTGGGGAGTGGATAATTACCACAACAAACAATGGAGTTGATTTTCAACAGCAATCCCCTCTCTGTTTCATATTTGAACTCTGGCTACTTCTTGTGCTGAAAATTTTGTTTTATCTTCTGATGCATTCTGCCTCATTACTTAGATTCCCAAACTCTCTTGTTCCTCTAGAATCTAGCTTCCTTTTCACCTTTTATTCCATGTCTATTCTCTGTTAACATACTAAGTGCTTTGACAGTAACAACCAGTCAAGGGTCTCTGATCACAATTCCTGATACACTGGTGGGAAACATTTTAAAAATTGGAAGAGACTTTAGGAGAAAACCCCACATTTAGAAAGATGAAGTCAAATCTTTTTTTTTTTTTTTAATTTATTCATTTGACAGACAGAGATCACAAGTAAGGAGAGAGGCAGGCAGAGAGAGAGGAAGGGAAGCAGGCTCCCCGCCGAGCAGAGAGCCCCCCACGCGGGGCTTGATCCCAGAACCCCGAAACCACGACCCGAGCCGAAGGCAGAGGCTTTAACCCACTGAGCCACCCAGGCGCCCCCAAATCTATTTTCTGAAGGAGTTAAGCAAAGAAGCAAATCTTGAGATCCAGCAAATAACATTTTCAATTGGCCCAAATACACTTAACCCAGAACAGGTGAAGGGTGTTCTCTCTCTCTCTCTCATAAATAAATCTTAAAAAAAAAAAAAAGTTTGAGGGCCAATTAAAAGAAATGTGGCAACACTGGGCGGGTAAAACAAAGATGATGTTAGACTAGATTCAGCCCTCTTGATGTCTGTTTCCTTCATCATAATCAATATTTCTCATTTTAAATTGATAGAATCTTTGCCCATTAACACTTGGGATATTTAAAGGCAGATGACCATCTATTTGGTTCCTTTCACAGTACATACCAGGTACTTAAAAAATATTCGTTGAGTAGACTGACTAAATGAAATCATCCACACTTCATTATATGGTTTAAACTCAGTTATTTAATTTCTATGAAGAGACAAAAATTGAATAATGAAGATTTATTTATGTATTTGGTAACCATAACAGTGAGCAATTTTGAGCACTTTCTATGTACTAGACACTTTGTAAGTATCACCCTACCAAATCATTATGACGATTCTATGTAGTAAGACTATCATTGTCCCCTAACTTGTCCAAAGGGTTAGTAAGCTACAAGGTAATAAAGGGGAGAGATATAAAATAACATAATTCTGACTCCAAGTCCCATCTATTAATCATTATATTACTATTCTATGTAAATCTGTATTAAGGAACTAATGAAACCACAATAAAGATCTAAGAAACAGATAGTGTTTTGTCTTGAAAACTGACACGGCTTTAGACCAGCTAGGTAACATAAAAAAATAGAGGTATAATGAAAGGTAAGAATTTGGTGAAATCCAAGGACTTCTGAAGAAGTTGTAGGTTGAGAAAGAAAACACAAGGTCCCAGAATGAGAGGAGAGATTTGCCTTATTGAAAAGCAATGGAAAACAAACTGAGGGTAGCTGGAGGGGAAAGGGTTGGAGGAATGGGGTAACTGGGTGATGGACATTAAGGAAGGCACATGATGTAATAACTACTGGGTATTATATAAGACTGATGAATCACAAGTCTGTACCTCTGAAACCAATAATATGTTAGTTAATTGAATTTAAATAAAAAATGTTAAAAAAAAATAAAGTCACAAAGTAAAAAAAAAAAAGTATGATGTTGGAGGAATGGTTTTCATGGATATTCTTTAGTAGTTAGAGGAAATTCTATGCTGTCCTAGTTTGCCAGGTTTTTTCATGAATCAGTGTTGATTTTTTCCAAAAGCTTTTTATGTCTCTATTGAATTAATCATTTTCTTCTTTTTTTGTTAGTATGCTGAATTTCTCTAAAAGATTTTTTTTATATTAACTCAACTCTACCTTCCTGGAATAAATGCTACTTGAACATATGGGGTATCCATTTTGTGTATAGTTGGATTTGATTTTCTAATACTCCATAAAGGATTATTCATGAGAGATATTGCTCTGAAATTTCCCTTTTTGTAAAATCTTTGCTGGGGTTGGTATTGTTTGTGCAGACCTCATAGAGTTGGGGAATGATTTCTCCTGCAATTTTCTAAAAAATATATTGTGTAGCACTGATGTTATTTATTCCTTGAGTGTTTGATAGAATTCACCAGAGAAAATTTATGGACTTGGTATTTTCTTTTTTTGAGAAGTTTTTTGGCAATTTTATACACACACACACACACACACACACACACACACACACATATATACACATATATATCAATATATATATGGATATATATATATATCTAAAAATATGAAAAGAAAAGCTGAGTGCTCAGAATCAGAAAAAAAGCTATCTGGAGAAGTTATTTCCAATTTTGGCTGCATATTAGAGTGATCTGGGAAGATTTAAAAAAATACACCTGCTTGGTCCCAATAGCAGACTTTTTGGGAAAGAGACCAGGACGACAGCATTAGAAACAAAACTAATCATCTCTTCAGTTGATTCCAAAAATACATGCAGATTAGAAATTTCTGCTTCAGATTATCCAGTGATGTTCAAACTAAACTCCTCGAGGCTCATCAGAGGTGCCTCAAGTTTAGGCAATAGTAGGTAGGATTTCATGTTACTCATTCCTTTGAGTCTCATTGGTTCTGTTTTATCTGTTTCATATACTAGGCTTCTGCAAAAGATTTCATTTGAAAAAGTAGTTTTATGGTTAAAAATAAAGATATGGCTTTTCCATCTTACCATCCCCCTCAGCTCAAAATTAGAAACTGAGGCATAAAGAGGCTAATACAGAGGCTGCCACAAGTCACATTGACTTCAAGAACACATCTCCATGGCCTTGACCAGAGACAGAAAGATACCTAGAGATGAGGTGTAAGGCACTGGACACTGGAATGCTGCTGCAGTGACACCCAAGGTCCCCATGAAAGTCCTAATCAGTTATAACAGAAATAAAAAATAAGCAAAAACAGCCCTACTCAATGCATCTTGGGCAAGTCCCTCTACTTGATGGAAATTAATTTGAATCCAGAATCCTATATGAGATAGAAGAAATAAAGTACTCTTTCCAGTCCTTAAAATTTCTTTCACCTTTAGGAAGAAGCTGGAATGGATGCTGAGGACCAGTTGCCCATACCCACTACATCAGGTTCCATCACATTAGGATTGTTAACTAATACCACATGATTGTTTAGTGACAGACAAAGGAAAAGCTGAAAGAAAATTATCATAAAGGAAGAAGAAAAATAATTTAGTGAGAAGGATTTACAAATTGGCAAGAAAACAAAAGTGAGAAACTTGAAAACACTGCAACTGAAAATACTTGAAAATGGTGAAATACAATACAAATTAAGACACAAACTAGAAAGTTAAAAGGCCAAAAGAGAAAGTACTATAAGGTATTTCATTTCACTTACTGGTATTCTGTTATTTGCCATTGGGTAAAATGTCATTGCAGGGACAAGATCTGATCTTTTGTCTTCTAATTACCACTGAGGACTGATTTGAGTCTGAGAATATTGATAAAATATGGGACAATGTTTCCATAACTGTATGAAGACGAAAGGGACCTTAAATGTTCTTTTATTTGTCTTTATGATTGCTAAATGATCATCCAGTCCATGTTTGAATGAAGTGTTTACTAAATGACTTGTGTGCAAAGTACTACATTAGGGGGACGCCTGGGTGGCTCAGTGGGTTAAAGCCTCTGCCTTCGGCTCAGGTCATGATACCAGGGTCCTGGGATAGAGCCCCGCATCGGGCTTTCTGCTCGGCGGGGAGCCTGCTTCCCCCTCTCTCTCTGCCTGCCTCTCTGCCTACTTGTGATCTCTGTCTGTCAAATAAATAAAATCTTTAAAAAAAAAAAAAGTACTACATTAGGTAATGAGGACAAAAACGTGAAGAAGGTGAATCTAATTAGTCTGTGCTTCATAAAGGTATATTCAAATACCAAAAAAAAAAAAAAAACCAGAAGAAAAGTGAAAGTATTATAAGGGGGACTAATTAACTATTAAAGGGGTACTTAAAATAGGGACTGAATGGATAAATATTGTCTATTATCTTAGATAGAGTGGTTAGGGAGTGAAGGCATATCAATATTTCCAGTGGTGAGAAAGCACTATTTCCAAAGGTACTCCATTCCCGAAGGAAGAGATGGTGTGAGAGTTCAAGATACCAAAGGCCAGAATGGCTTTAATAGATTATAACAGTATGTGGCATGCGATGAGACTGGAGACGGCCTTGAGAAGCATGTTAAGAAACACACACTTTATTGAAAATCTACTTAAGAGTTAAACTCTTAAATTTGGTTTCGATTTCAGAAAGATCACTCACATTGTATATAAAGAATAAACTTGAGGCAGGCTTTTTTTTTTAAGATTTTATTTATTTTTTGACAGAGAGGGACATAGTGAGAAAGGGAACACAAGCAAGGGGAGTGGGAGAGGGAGAACCAGCTTCCTGTGGAGAAGGGAGCCCAATGAGGGGCTCCATCCCAGGATCCTGGGATCATGACCTGAGCCGAAGGCAGATGCTTAATGACTGAGTCACCCAGGCACCCAGCGGGCATATTTTCATAATACAAGTGAGAAATGATTCAGGCTTGGACCTAAAGTGATGCCAGGAACTGGAAATAGGTTAACTGATTTGAGATACATTTAGAAGGTGGAGTTTAATGATTTGCTCAAAGTAAAGGATAAGGGAAAACGGTAGTCAGGAATGACACCCAGGTTTCTAACATGAGCAACTGAGACAATGGTGACACCACTTACTGGTTAATTGGTTGCAGTTTATTGTATGTCAATTACACCTCAATAAGTAAAACTGTAAAAGAAAAAAAGCAAGAAAACGATGCTACTAGAGGGTAATCAGGGCCCTGACGGTGCTACAGAAGGTAAAGTCACTGACAGCTCCTTGAGGTAAGTGATATATGTATATCATGAGTGCCAACCCCCACTCCCGCCTCCAACTGTAGCTTGTTGTTTAGGTGTTGCATCTCTGATAAATGAAACATACGAATTTTGACCTGAATGATAACAGTCGGTTTTAGAAAATTTGGGGAAAGTTTTTCCCAAGGAAGCCCATAGCGAAAAACTTAAAAAACTTTTAGGTAGGAAGAAGCTGGATTTTTCTAAAAACAGAAAAAAAAAAAAAAAGACCAAAATAGCTGAAGTTCTGGGGTTGGGAGTAGATGGGATCAGAGATCAATGCAGAAACAAAAACACCTGGGGACTTCTACAATGTGGAGTGGTGCCATTTACTGAGATTAGGGTTAAAAAAAATCCTGGGACTCCTTGGTGGCTCAGTTGGTTAAACATTAGGTTCAGGTCATGATCCTGGAGTCCTGGAATCGAGTCCTATATCAGGCTCCCTGCTCAGCAGAGAGCCGCTTTTCCCTCTCCCTGTTCTGCTCCCTCGCCTCTGTCAAATAAATAAAATCTTTAAAAAAAATCCCAGAAATACAGAAATGTTATTTTAAAAAAGAACAAAAACCCAAACAAATTTGGTAAGAGTCGGTGTTTAGCAAGTTAAAATCAAAGTACCTGCGGGACAATACGAGTGAAGCCACCCAGGAGGCTCTATTCATATGCATGACTCTGGCCCTTGGGAGAAAGGTCCAGTTGGCACATATACGTAGTAATTGAAGCCATGGGAGTTGAAGTTAGGAGAAAAATGGGCCTGGGACAGAGCCCTAAGGGAACCAGCAAATTTCAGTGAGAGACAGAAGGAGTAGTCAGGACCAACGGAAAAAAAGCAGGAGAAGGTATGTCATGGAAGCGAAGAGAGGAAATAGACAATACTCAATTTAACAAGGATATATATACATCAGTTGGTGATAACTCTTATGGAGAGAAGTCAAACAAGTTCAACAGGGAAATAGGAAAGGTGGGTGGGAAGAACACATTTCTTTTTCCTTTTTTATATGGTGGGACAAGGACAGACTTCACTGACATTTCAGTAGAAACGTGGACAGAGGAGATGGTCAATAGTGTCTGATATTGCTGAGAAGCAAACTGCAAGGTGAAAAGTGGTGATTTTTGACAGCTGTTTCATGTGGTGGGAAATACATGTAGCAGTTAAAAATGTTTTTGAGGAAAAAACGACTTGGAGAAATGTCTGTATTACAATTGCAAATGAACAAAAAACAGAAATTTATATATAGTTTTGGCCTAAATTTGAAAATTTGAAAGTAATTTCCAGAAGGAAATATCCCATTCTCAGGGCATCTCTGCATGGTGGGATAATGGGTAACACTTATCATCTCTATCATGTTCAAGATTTCTGCAGAAATGTTTTTAAGTTTAAAAAAGTAATATGGCTTTCTTTTGCTGTGAACATGACATGCTAAAGAAAGATAAAGAGTAAGGAATTTTTTAAAAAGCTACCACCCAGATGTATAGTATGTACTGTTAATTTTGGCAATATCCAAATAATTTCCTACACATTTTCTAGATGGGAAAAGTCATGCAAATACACACACACACACACACACACACACACAAACATGTACAATATTACGATATTTGCTGTTAACTGGCTTTTTATTCTTACTACATGTCATTAGGTGCTTTCCATATCAATTGATACAGAGCTTACTCTTTCCTAATGGTTACCTGTTAATGTATTTAACTAAGCCCTTATATCTGAACATACACATCATTCCCTATTTTTTTCAATATTATAAATTTTGCATACTTTTCTATTGTATTTCCAGGATAAACTTCTACAAGTGAAGTTGCTGGGTTTGATATCAATTATTAAGCCACGTTCGAAAAGTACTAGCCAGTTAATCACACTGAAATACATTTTTTTTTTTTTTATTTGATAGACAGAGATCACAAGTAGGCAGAGAGGCAGGCAGGGGGCAAGAGGAAGCAGGCTCCCCGCTGAGCAGAGAGCCCCATGCGGGGCTCGATCCCAGGACCCTGAGATCATGACCTGAGCCGGAGGCAGAGGCTTTAACCCACCGAACCACCCAGGTGCTCCAATCATTTCTTTACTATCATACTGTCTGCTCCATTTCAAACCTCTAGGACCTTTCTCTCTAAAAGACAGTTGACAATGATAATAGTTTTTTTCCCATGTATTACTGAATTGTTTGAGACTTAAACAAGATAGTAATATACAAAAGAACTTTATAAAAACCCCAGTGTCCATTTTACCAATCACAGCAGCCATATTTTTTTATTTTTTTTTAATTTATTTTTTTTAAATTTATTTTCAGCATAACAGTATTCATTGTTTTTTCACCACACCCAGTGCTCCATGCAATCTGTGCCCTCCCTAATACCCACCACCTGGTTCCCCCACCCTCCCACTCCCCACCCCTTCAAAACCCTCAGGTTGTTTTTCAGAGTCTGTAGTCTCTCATGGTTCACCTCCCCTTCCAATTTCCCTCAACTCCCTTCTCCTCTCCATCTCCCCTTGTCCTCTATATTATTTGTTATGCTCCACAAATAAGTGAAACCATATGATACTTGACTCTCTCTGTTTGACTTATTTCATTCAGCATAATCTCTTCCAGTTCCGTCCATGTTGCTACAAAAGTTGGGTATTCATCCTTTCTGATGGAGGCATAATACTCCATAGTGTATATGGACCACATCTTCCTTATCCATTCATCCGTTGAAGGGCATCTTGGTTCTTTCCACAGTTTGGCGACCGTGGCCATTGCTGCTATAAACATTGGGGTACAGATGGCCCTTCTTTTCACTCCATCTGTATCTTTGGGGTAAATACCCAGTAGTGCAATTGCAGGGTCATAGGGAAGCTCTATTTTTAATTTCCTGAGGAATCTCCACACTGTTCTCCAAAGTGGCTGCACCAGTTTGCATTCCCACCAACAGTGTAAGAGGGTTCCCCTTTCTCCACATCCTCTCCAACACACGTTGTTTCCTGTCTTGCTAATTTTGGCCATTCTAACTGGTGGAAGGTGGTATCTCAATGTGGTTTTGATTTGAATCTCCCTGATGGCTAGTGATGATGAACATTTTTTCATGTGTCTGGTAGCCATTTGTATGTCTTCATTGGAGAAGTGTCTGTTCATATCTTCTGCCCATTTTTTAATATGATTGTGTGTGTTGAGTTTGAGGCACAGCAGCCATATTTTGAAAATAAATTTAATACTTGCAATTCTTGAGAGAAAACAATGTAGAGTTAATTTTTTTTTCAGAAACCAAAAAGCTCTTACACTCAAAATTTCAAGTTGATTTCACTCCACATTTTTATAATTATGAAATTTAGCATGTAACAACTAAGGTTGCTGCCTAAAAGCTCAGTGTTGGTAAACCAGCAGTTATTTTAGGCTGTATTAAATTGTATTGCCTTCCTATATTACTAAAGACTGAACTGTGCCCCACCAACACACAAAAATTCATAGGTTGAAGCTCTATCTCCCTCCTCGTGGGGGTGCTATATTTGGAATAAAGAAGTGATTAAGGTTAAACGAAGTTTTAAGGTTAGAACCCTAACCCAGTACATTAGTGTCCCTATAAGACACCAGAAAGCATGCTCTCTCTGCCTCCCTCTCTTCCTCTGTCCCCACCTCCCCTCTTTCTGCCACGTGGAGGCATGATGAGAAGGCAGGTATTTGCAAGTCAGGAAGAGCTCTCATCTGAAATGGAGTTGGCTGGCACCTGGATCTTGGACTTCACAGCTTTGAGAACTGTGAGAAATAAGTTTTCTTGAGACACCAGCCTGTAGTTTTGTTTATGGCCACCTAAGACTAAGACATATACTGCTTTATTATTACTTTTATGAGCTTTTAGAATGAGATGCTCAAAATTGCCAATTAATTGAAACTAAGACCCAGGGGAGCCTGGGTGGCTCAGTCTGTTGAACATCTAACTCTTGGTTTTGGCTCAGATCATGATCTCAGGATTGTGTTGGGCTCTGTGCTCAATGGGGAGTCAGCCTGAGGTTCTCTCTCCTACTCCTACCCCTGCTCCTGCTCCTGCTCTCTTACCAAAATAATCTTAAAAAACCAACCAAACCAAACCAAGACCCAATTTCCTTCACCAGTGTATCTAACCCTTATGAGCTTTGCAGCTGGGTGATGTGACCCTTGAATAGCAATCTCATTTCATAATTGGTTGCATGGTATCTCTCAGTTATGCAGTCTGGTCAAATGAAAAACACAAACCCTCAATTTTTTTTGCACTTTTTTGGCATATAGATTTATATCATCATTTAGTCTTGTTAAGAATTCTTTGAAATTAATATCTGGGACAGAGTCTCTAGATTTCAACCTGGCTCTGTTCCATATTGGGAACATTCTCCTCTTGCTGTTCCAGACAAAACAGCAAAATAACAGCTGTTAGGAATTCAGACTTGCTGGCTCAGGGCCAACAGAAAGGAAAGAAGCAAAAACCACTCTGTTCATGGTGATCACATACAAGTCTTTCAGGACCATTGCAGTGATCCTTAATTCTGTGGAAGTCTGATCAGTGTTCTACCTCCTCAAAGCTGTATTCTTTGGCTTTTGGTGTAAATGTGGCTTCCCAATTCCAGTTGGAAATCCTTAAAAAAATGTTGAATTATAGTCCATATTCATTATGTATGTGAATTTGTTTCCTAAAATTTATTAGAAAATCCCCAAATCAATACTTATGGTGCTTTCATGGACATGTACATGTGCAGAGTAGCAGCACGTTTGAGCCTTCTGACATGCATGGGCCCAGATGAAGTAAGATAAGGTGACAGTCTTCTGGTCTCAGCTCTCATGCTGCAAACAAGTACCCTTTTCATGATATACTTTTCACATATTTGTGCTTTTCGTGGATGATTTTGCTTTTTAAAATGGTCCAAGAATAGGGCTGGCTAGTGTATGTTCCTAAGTTCAAGGCTCTGATGTGCCTTACAGAGAAAATATGTTAGGTAAGATTTTCTCAGACCATGTATTTTAGTGCTGTTGGCTATGAGTTTAATGTTGGTGAATCAACAACAGATATTAAATAAAGTATCTTCAAACAAGGTTATGTATAGATAGGTTGATGAAAATAATGTGACCAGAGGTTCACAGGAACCTAATCCTATCTTTCCCCCAGATGCAATGATACAGTATTCACTAATTCAGTGCAACTTTATAGGAATAACTGCTGGAACAAAAATCGACTATGTTGCAGTGAACTACAAATTAGAATATTTAGAACAATGGGTGTGCCATTGTATTTTTAAAAATTTGAAAATTACAAATTAAAAACATTTTGGTACAAAGACAAAAGTCCCCTACTCCTTATCACCCATCACTAAGAACAGGGCTGACTAAAGTGTGTGTAGTTTTTTATGTTAAATTCAACTGGAACTATAAATCTCAATTTTTTTTTTAAAAAGATTTTATTTATTTATTTGACAGGCAGAGATCACAAGTAAGCAGAGAGAGAGGAGGAAGCAGGCCCCCTGCTGAGCAGAGTGCCCGATGCGGGGCTCGATCCCAGGAACCTGGTATCATGACCTGAGCCGAAGGCAGAGGCTTTAACCCACTGAGCCACCCAGGCGCCCCTAAATCTCAATCTTCTATTTCACTGGAATACCTACCCATCAAATACAGGTGTCCCTTAAGCTTTAATCTCCTTTCCTTTTTCCTATCATCCTTTCCAGGGTGATTTCTCATGGCTTCAAATACTGTCTTCAAATCAGAAAACTCAAACTTAAATTTCCAATCTTGACATCTCTTCTGGTTCAAGACCTGAATTTCCAATTACCCGACTTATCCACAAATTCCTGTCACAAATCATGATCAGTATGTTACAAACAAAACTCATTTTCCCCTCCATAAGCCATTGTTTTCTGGGTTTATACCTTAACTGAATAAGCATTCTTCCTTATCCTCCCAACAATCTTCTAAGTAGGTGCTGTAGTGTGGACGAGGTAGGATTACACAAATGACAAAATTATAGTCTTGAAATCAGATTTGGCTGATACTATGCATCCTTAAGCCAATTACTTTTTGAGCCTCACTTTCATGGTTAGTAGACACAGTGAAGGTCTTATTTTTCTACTGGAAAGTGTGTCCAGACTGGCAGGATCAATACATGGGAGTGTTTAAGAAACACAATCTCAGGGGCGCCTGGGTGGCTCTGTGGGTTAAAGCCTCTGACTTCGGCTCAGGTCATGATCTCAGGGTCCTGGGATCGAGCCCCGCATTGGGCTCTCTGCTCAGCAGGGAGCCTGCTTCCCTTCCTCTCTCTCTCTCTGCCTGCCTGTCTGCCTACTTGTGATCTCTATCTGATAAATAAAATCTTAAAAAAAAAAAGTCACATTCTAAGACTCATGAGTCAAAGAACTCAAAGGAGAAACTAGAAAGTAGTTGGAATTGAAAAAAAAAAGGTAAGATACACAATATGGTAACTATAGTTAGTAGTGCTGTGTTGTATGATTTGAAATTTGCTGAGTTCATTTTAAGCAGTCTCAAAACACACACACTCTCACACAAACATACACACAAAATTTAAGTATGTGAGGTGATGGATGTGTTAATTAACCTGATTGTGGTAATCATTTCACAATGTATACGTATATCAAATCATTACGCCATGCGCTTTAAATACGTACAACTTTAGGGGCTCCTGGGTGGCTTAGTTGGTTGAATATCCGCCTCTTGATTTCTGCTCAGGTCATGATCTCAGGGTCCTGGGATAGAGCCCGGAATCGGGCTCTCTGCTCAGCAGGGAGCCTGCTTCCTCCCCTCTCCCCCGTGCCTGCCTCTCTGCCTACTTGTGACCTCTGTCTGTCAAATAAATGAATAAAATCTTTAAAAAAAAACAAAAAACAAAAAACAAAACTAAATTGGGAGAAATCTGTCACCAAGATGTTAATTGTGGCACTTGAAATAGTGCCTTATTTGGCACTATTATTAGAGTGCCACTTATATTGGAGAAAACCCACTACTTAGAAGGTAACAAAATTAACAAATTCCAATTACTAAGTCCATCTTAGGGGCATATTCCATTCTTTTTTTTTTTTTTTTAAAGATTTTATTTATTTGACAGAGATCACAAGTAGGCAGAGAGAGAGAGGAGAGGAAGCAGGTTCCCTGCCGAGCAGAGAGCCCCATGTGGGGCTCAATCCCAGAACCCTGGGATCACGACCCGAGCCGAAGGCAGAGGCTTTAACCCACTGAGCCACCCAGGCGCCCCGGCATATTCCATTCTTCACTTAAAATGTTTTCACTCCATTTCTTGCCTTTTGTACATTCATTCTCTAACATATAATGCATAATGTCCTTATTGTACCATTTCCTTAATTATAAGTCTCTGTTACAATTTTCTTTAACCCAAGGTATTTAAGAACATTCCAAAATTCCAAGAATGACTTTTCAGCTTTTAAACTTAGTTCCTAAGCTTTCTTGCAATGTAGTCATTTGTGCAATGTGCTCTTGGATTGAAGTTTTCTCTGTATTCTAGTACAAGATCATTTAGAAATGTTTCAGGATAATTTGAAAAGAATGCAAATGAAGGAGCAAAGTAATACATATTATACACACATACACACTCCTCCTAATTAATGTATTCCTTTTCATTTACTAAAGACTGGAAGTGTTGAAGTCAGTGTCCAATATATGTACTGCCATATGTAACTGAATTAAGAGTTACTTTATTAAGTACTTGAAATACACTTATTTTAAAAACTATGTATACATCAGTAAAACTACCACTCACATCAAGACAGTGAACATTTTACAGATGAATGCCATATTATTTACCACATAAAGCTTCTTAAATGTTACATTCCAGTGTTTCATATTTTTAGTTTAAATTTTTTTTTTTAAGATTTTATTTATTTGACAGATAGAGATCACAAGTAGGCGGAGAGAGAGGAGAGAGCTGAGCAGAGAGCCCGATGCGGGGATCGATCCCAGGACCCTGGGAACATGACCTGAGCCGAAGGCAGAGGCTTTAACCCACTGAGCCACCCAGGCGCCCCACAGCTTAAATTCTGATAAAAATGTTGTTCCCTAGTTCAATTTCTATGACTTAACAGTTTCCATTATCTTTAAATTCCTTTATCCTTTGTTTTATACAAATATGAAGATCCAGGTTCAGAGACTGATTTTTGACCCAATTTGAATCTTTTTAACAAGGGTACTTAGTCTGTTTATGAGTGTGATAATTCACCTGTATCTCTGTTAATCTATTTTATGCTAATTTTAATGTTTCCTTGCTGTTTTTGTTTTTTCACCACTTCTTTTCCAATTCATAAAATTGGTATATTCTAATTTTATCTGTAACACTTATCTCAATATCAAATTTACTTAGAATGAACTACTACATGAAGTGGTTACTACTGGTTTTCCCAAGGCAAGATGAACATAAAACAATGCTTTCATCTACCACCTCCCCAGTCAGGGATTTAGAAATTTTCTTTTTACGCTGTCAATATTAACATTATAAACAAACTGGTTACTTTCCCCCTCTATAATTAAAAATAAAGGACACAAAACTGTACCAACTTCTCATTTTATCAGATTAACACTTGGAATGCCTTTACTCTAGGTGTTCTTTCCACCACAGTGACAAAGCCCTTGTATTTTGTAGCTGTAAAGCATGCATACATTTATCCACATTACATACTAAAAACAGTACTTAGTCTCTAAATTGAAGATTTAGCACATCTTTTCAGTCTAAAACAAATTAGAGAAATTTTGCTGAAAATTATCTATTGAAATTATAGACCCGACTTAAAAATTTATCTTTGCATTTAATTTCATAACCCTATATGTAACAACTTAATCTTAATGATACTTAACTAGCTTTAATGTTTACCCGACATTTTTTTTTTTCATACAACTGCCTCACTACTTGTTTTTGCGGGCTGTAGTAACAGCATTTAACAAATAAAGAAAAAATACTCTTAACTCCTGCATATCTGGGAACGTCCTCCAGTTGCCTTCATATATAAACCGTAACTTGGCAGGATATGTAACTCTTGGCTCAAAATCATTTTCCCTTAAAACTAGAGATATTGCTCCCTTGCCTTTCGGCATTTAGAGCTGAAAGAGAAAAATCGGGTCAGTCTGACTTTTATCCCTTATAGTTAACCTGCTTTCTCTGAATACTCGTAGAATTTTTCTTCTTTATCCTTCCAATTTAAAAAACGTCAGTAGGATATGTGTAGGTGATGCTTTCTTTTCGTTGTTTTACTGGTACTCTATTAACTTTTTCTATTTGCAGATTTAGCTGGTTCTTCGAATCTGGAAAATTTTCTTCAATTAGTCCCTTATTCTTTCAGCTTCATTTGCTTTGTCTTCTGCTTCAGGTATTCCTATTGTGTGTATCTGCTGAACCGATGCTGTAGATTTCGCTTCTAATCTCTTTTATTTTTCCTCTTTTCCTGCATGCGGTTTCTCTTGTTTTGCATTTACTTCGGTAATTCGATTTTGTGACTGATCAGGCTTGCCCATTTCTGTTATCTCTTTCAACTCCCTGATACTTCTAAGGCGCTCTGACATTAGCTGCTTTATTACTGAACACAGAACTTTAAGCTCCTGTGTTACACGATAGTCAAATCTTACTCTCTCTCCGGCTTCCACTGCTATATCCGTTTCAAGAGGCGGCATTTTCTCGATTATAAACTGTTTCTCCCGAACTCAGTTATTTCGACCTTCAAAACAATAAACAAAACTTAATTTCCTACTGTTTGAGTCAGCCCCCAAATTCCCACTGGTAATTATTAACAGTTTTATTGAAACGTTTTCTTCCTCTCGCTTACCTTTTGAACAACTCTCCTTTGCAACGGGACCAAAAGTAAAGATTAAAAGAAGCGTTCCGAACCACCTCACAAAATAAAACGAGTGTCCAAAATGGCTCCCGTCACGTCATCACTGCGCGCCTCACGTCAGAGCCAATAGCCAGATGTTTAGCTTTACCGCGGAGGGGGGCTATAGGGCGCTAGCCAATCGCGAGGCAGAAAACTCCATCGACCAGGCCACACCCCCACGAGCCGTCGCGCTCCTCCCGCCTCATCCGAGCGGGGGGGGGTCATTGAGAGTGCGCATGCGTTCATCCCATCTCCTTTCCCTTCGGTCCAATGACTCGGCTTAGATCCGGTACCGCCTCGAAGGCGGGCCTGGGTCCCAGGCACGGCCAATGGCACCCCAGGTGAAGGTTGAGGGGTGGAAAGTGCCGGGTAACCGGTGGTGCAGGTTTCTACCAGCGCATGTGCAAGGCTACCTGGTCGTCATGGAGGCAGTCTTAGCGGAGGAGCTTGATGAGGAGGAGCAACTAGTGAGAAGGCATCGCAAAGAGAAGAAGGAGTTGCAAGGTGACGAGGGAATGGGAACCTAGAAGTCTTTCGGACCCAGGAAAGGGCGCGTGGCGGGTCGGTTCTGTGGAATCTGGAGAGGCTTCTGATCTGGATCCTCTTAGACTTTCCCAAAGTAGCCAGCGGCCTCACCCCTTCTAATCCCCTGGCCCGACGGTCCCTAAATCCGCCGAATCTTCAGAAGCTTCCTTTTCTCAGGTCCACCGGGTCCCCGCTACCCCACGCCACCGCCGGGTGCTGGAGTCTGAGAATTTCGTGTTGGGCCCAGATTGTTCACCCCCTCCCCTGTCTCCCTTTCCTATTCCTAAGCAGTTACTGATACTGGGCGCTAATGAACGCGTTTTGAAATACCTCACCTCGATTTTGAGGACTCAGAAGGGATGCTTGAGAGATAAAAGTAGAGTTTTTTTTTTTTTCCCCCCACTCCTATCACACTAAACAGACGTACGTTTTGTTAATGAGGATTTTTTTTTTTTTTTTTTTTTTTTTGGGAGGCGCTCTCTCCCTCATCTGGGCTCTTCTCTGTAAATGTCTGATTGTTATGTAATTACTGTTCTTGGCTTACATTACTTGTGTACACCCTTCTCCCCTTACCATCCCCTTATTGTCCCTATTTCTCATTTCCTCTCAATCTCTGGGTTGTTGACTTAATGATTTTTGGTGGATTTTCAGCCAAAATTCAGGGTATGAAAAATGCTGTTCCCAAGAATGACAAAAGGAGGAGGAAGCAACTCACTGAAGATGTTGCTAAGTTGGAAGCAGAAATGGAACAGAAACATAAGGAAGAATTGGAGCAACTGAAGCTGAATTCTAAGGAAAGTAAAGTATGTAAAGTGGTGTTTCTCTTTGCCTACAGCATTTGAAAACAACTGTCCACCTCTAATAAACTGTTCACTATGTGAAATAAAATTAGAGGGAAAGGAAGTTACAAAATCATGCTCATGTATTACCTTTCATTAATATTTCTGTGACAAGGTTTACTTGGTAATGTGTTTTTGTAAGGGAGGTCAGCAAAAAACGTACATTTCAACTATGTACTTGCCCCCAAAATGAACTGCTTGATAAAGTGGACCAGAGGAATCTTCATCAAGTGAAAGTTGGGAGATCAGACTTCTAGCCCCAGAATTGCCATTAAATAGTATGGCAAACTTGGTTAAGTTACTTAAACTTCCTAAGCATAAAATTCTCCACTTATAATATGATACAAATACTTTAGTTGTTTAGCACAAGATTCTGTAAGAATCAAGTGGGACAGCAAATATGAAATCATGTTCAGGTTATATGAAAATTTACTTTGTTTCTTGGGTAAAGTAGAGCATACTGTCTTTTTTAACAAATACTTATTTTATCATGGTAGCTAATAGTGCACCAAATGCTTTAAGATAGCATGTGCATTATTTTCATGTACTTTTCTTAGTAACACACTATGAGGTATTACCCATGAAGTAAATGTAGATAATCTCATTTTTCAAGGGAGAAATAGACTCAGGGATTAAGAATTTCCTTCTGAATTCATAACAACTATTAAATGCCAAAGCCAGAATTCAGAATCAGGACTGTCTTACTCCAGGATGTGAATCTGAATTCTGTTAAAACTTTGTGTGGTATGGTGGTTTATCACATGGGTTTGGATATCAGGGATCACAGAGTCCATAATCTTACTCCATTTTTGATAGAAGGTTCTTATGGCTGGATAAAATTTTATCTACCATAACTTAGTTTTCCTTGGTTTATTTTTGGCCTACTGTTGTTAGTGAAAACAACTTGTCTGTACTTATTTACAGTGGTCAGTGTATTAAACATGGTCTCATTTTCTTTAGCCTTATTAGCTAGTCATTAAGATCCTGACCTGTGCCTTAACATATTTTATTTCCAAGAAGCAAGGCATGATTCTCCAGGTATTTAATTGTGTTGTTACAATCATGGTATTCCTAATTATCTCCCCATCTTTTCTATTAGTGATACAGTTTTATTTGCTTTCCAACTTTCAGTTTTGAGATTTCTTTCTCAAAGAATTCTTCTCAAAGATTTCTTTGAACATATTCTTCAACTGTTAAAATACAAACTCCCATTTTACTTTGGGCTATTATCTTTTTCATTAACTTAAGCTTGTTTTCTTTCTGAACACTCTCTGAATTCTCGTGTCATTGCTTTCCAGATGCTTCTCTGTATCTTTCCTATTGTCAGTATGGCAGTTTGTAGATTTTAGCAGATTCCTGTGAAAAATATAAGAATGCTAATTTTATTAAAGTTGATGTAACCACTCTTTGAAGTCTTAATCTGGTTTTCATATTTTGATAATTTGGGTATAGCCTTGGAGACTGCTATCTCTTGTTATTAGAGTCCTCTGTATGCTTTATGCATTTGTTATACCAAAAACTTAATTTAAGTTACATTTGCAGTAATAAAATACTGGTACTAACACTGATCATTAGTCTAGCATCTTTCTTCTTACTTTAGCAAACACATGATAGCCATTTGGTGACTAAGATTGATTATGGTATCTGAACAATACATTAACTTTTCTACCTGTAGTTATCAGTTTGTAGATGGAAGAGGATAGAGAAAGCTCAACAGTGTTCATTAGGTTCTGGCTAATTGAGATGGAGAAAGGGCTTTCCTGCCACATTTGAGGTTATGAAAGTGGTAATGAACTGATCCGGCACAGGACCTTATTTTGTTTTTATTTTTTTTTAAAGATTTTATTTATTTATTTAAGAAAGAGAGAGAATACGAGCTGGACATCATGCACACAGAGGGAGGGATAAGCAGACTCCCCACTGAGTGCAGAGCTGGACATCATGACCTGAGCCGAGATTAAGAGGCTGACACTTAACCAACGTAGCCACTCAGGCACCTTAGCACAGGACCTTACATATCCTTTTTTTTTTTTTTTTTTAAGATTTTATTTATTTATTTGATAGATAGAGATCACAAGTAGGCAGAGAGGCATGCAGAGAGAGAGAGATAGGAAGGGAAGCAGGCTCCCTGCGGAGCAGAGAGCCCAATGCAGGGCTCGATCCCAGGAGCCTGGGATCATGACCTGAGCCAAAGGCAGAGGCTTTAACCCACTGAGCCACCCACGTGCCCTGGGACCTTACATATCCTATAAGTACTGTCAGCCTTTAGAGAAGGAAAAGGTGAACTGCTCAATGACAGAGTGTAAGTTGGCACTTACTTTAGATTAATGAATTAGGAATTTCAAGAAGGAAGGAAAGCCTGCAGGGATGAGCATTTGGAGAGCTTTAAGAAAACTTTGTGGGACTCTGACAAATTCTCCCTTAAAAATAGAAAAAGAAAAACCATGTCATGTACTATTGTACCTAGTACTGTTATTCAAATTTGAATTGTTGTATTATACATATTGGTGATTTTCTTTCTTTGTGATTTTCAATTTAATAATCTAATACTTGAAGAAGAACTTTAAAGTATTTTTCATTAACTTGGTAATGCTTTTGTTTCCTTCAGATAGATTCTGTTGCTGTTAACATTTCAAACTTGGTTCTTGAGAATCAGCCACCTCGGATATCAAAAGCACAAAAGAGACGGGTATGAATGTCATGTCACCAAGTAATTAAGTTAGTGCTATATGCTTATTATTATCTTAGGTATTGTATACAAAAGGAATAGAAAAAAAAAAAGATGGAGTTTCTTGCCAAATACCTGAACTAACATTTGTTAAGCCCTTGGTATGTGGCAGATACGATGCTATGCTTATGGATTATATGAAACCTCATTTAGTCCTGGTTATAATCCGGTAAAGTAGAGTCTTATCCTTATTTTGAAGAGAAGAAAATAGGTCTGAACAGTATAAAATAACATGTACAATTTTCAGGTTTCAGAGAGTAGGGATAGGAAGGGAGTGTGCAAAAGATATTTTTACAATTATCCCAGACTTAATAATTCAGAATTGTCCCATTGTGGGCTCAGATGATTCTGTTCTGGTTAAAAACTATGGTGTTAAGTGGTGAAGCAAGGATTTGAATCTAGAAATTAAGCAAGATAAACAGGTGTACAAAATTCTCAGAATTATGCCAGTATCTATGTAGTGTTTAGTTGCAGTGAAAAGTCAGAGAAGGGAAAGTTCATTTGTGCCAATTACCAAATAATGAGTTGGAATTTTAAGAAAGTACAGTTAATTAAATAGGATATTTGAGTAGGAGAAACCTCATGAATAAAAATAAATGTGGGCATGAAATTTTACATCATCAAAGAGCTATAAGAAAACTGATTTGTTGAAAGTAGTGAGTTCATGAAATCAAAATTATGGGAATGAAATTAGATAGGTTACAGCTGTTCACTTGGAAAAAGAAAAAAGGGTTTAAATCTAGTATGTTTAATCTCAAATATTGTTTTACTAACATTTGATGTTTTGTAGGATTTAAATGTTTATTTTTAGCTAATTTAGCATTTTTATGATTTAGTAGTACATAATTTAATAGGGCATGGTATTTGATGTCAGACATATAAAGGTTTTAATCCCATTTACTGTTGTGGCTTTGGGTAAGATTCTTAACTTTTCTAAACCTCAGTTTCATATGTACAAAATGGGGTAAATAATCCCTACCTTACAGAGTTACTGTGAATATTAAATAATATGCCATTTCCAAAGCCCAAACACAAGGCTTGGAGAACTAATGGGTCAGCAAATGATAGTATTTTTTTTTTTAAAGATTTTATTTATTCATTTGACAGACAGAGATCACAATTAGGCAGAAAGGCAGGCAGAGAGAGAGGAAGGGAAGCAGGCTCCCTGCTGAGCAGAGAGCCCACTGCGGGGCTCGATCCCAGGACCCTGGGATCATGACCTGAGCCGAAGGCAGAGGCTTTAACCCACTGAGCCACCCAGGTGCCCCCAAATGATAGTATTGTTTAGTGTGTTCAGTACTGTATAGTGTGCCTCTTAGAAAGTGAGCCCAAGACTGTATCTTTTTTTTGTTGTTTGAAAGTTGATTAAGTTTCATTGTCAAACATTTCTCATACTTCTGTAAGATTCTATTTTCTTGAGTCATGAAATTTAGATTTTATGGTATCTTGGAGGTTGTCTATTTTAACTTCCTCTTTATAATGTGCATTCTTTTTGTAAGAGCCTTAATTATCACGTAGCTTCTATAGATCAAAAACAAAGGTCAGAATTTTTGCTTGGCAGGGGCTTAACAAAATACTTGTTGGTACTGTCTCTACTTAGTAATTGATACATCTTAGAGTAGCCTATTTCATTCTGGAAAATCTAGGTCCCAACTGATTCCTGTGTTTATCAAATCTTACTCATCCCCAGCTGGACCCTTAGGCAACAAAACAAATAAAAAATTAAATTCCCTTACTTCTCTCAAACATTTGTTACTTTTCTCCTAAAATTCTATGTAGCTGAAATGCATACCTTTTCAACTATACTCTCAAAAAATTTAGTATCTTTTATAGTCAGCTACTTAAACACTTGGCAAGAAAACACCCTTGAAGTAATGCCTGAACTTTTTTATTGCTTTGTTATATTAATAGTATTAATAGGATTCTGGAACTGAAAGCACTTAAAAGTTTATAGTATATAAGAAAATGAAACCTGAATTTTTTTTTGGGCCCAAAACACCAGGGTATGAAAAGCCAATAAATTAATTGTGTTTATCTTTGGGAGAGATATAGTTCTGTCTTAGAAAAACTTGATAAAACTTTATGAAGATTTATTATTGGAATATTGTAGAGCAAATCTCTTACTTTGAATCTAGAAAAACACAGGGAGTATTTTATTTAATTCATCAGGCTTCAATGGAAGAAGCTCTTTGGTATGCTGGAAAGAGCCCAGAGTAGAACTTAGAAGAATTGGGTTTCAGAAACAGGAAATTTGGGAGCTGGAATGAAATCTAGTTCAATTTCTTTATTTCACAAATGAGAGAGCTGAGGCCCAGTTGTCTTAGTGGCAAACTGAAAGTTTGATACAAACCCAGGACTAGTACCCAGCTCTTAGGATTTCTCTTCAGAGATGATTTTGCTACATTACTATACTGACATGACTCTAGTTTTACTGACAATATATTTATGAGTTAATTGCTGTTTTCATTTCAAATATATGTTTTCATTAGACTTAATTGTTGCCATTCTGTCTCCAGCACTAAGGCTGTAGAAACCACAGTGCTTAGTGCCATTGGGAAGCTATCCATGGCTGGGAACAAAATCCAATGTATTTACCCCCTTGTGCCTGGAAAGAAAACACAATTGCTATGTAACATTGAAGCAGAGCTTGAGGGCAAAAATGAAATGCTTCGATTAGTATTTTAGAGGCTTAAACGTTTTTTGCAGAAATATAAAATTCCACTCTTCTAGTAACTAGTATATAACATCATTAACTCCAGCTCCCATCTGCTCCAACTTTTATTCTGATTTAGGTGCCTGGATAGAAGGAGTGCTCTGTGTTGTCCTTGGTCCCACTCTGCTTCTAAACCAGCTGTATGGCCTTTGGAATTCTTTCTGCGTGCTGTTTCCTCAGAGGAAAATGAGGGGTTTTGGATTAGATGATATCCAAGGTGCTTATCCTCCCACTCCCCTCTGAAAATGTTCTTTAGACTTTCATAAAGTAACAGTGCCATCTTGTGTTGTAAGATTTTTATGCTGCTGTGATGCACAGTTGTAGGTATGCAGTGAAATAAATTTGTTCGTGTTACTTCTGGCATGGTTGGATTTGGGTGGAACAGACTTAAATAGGTGTATGTTTTATTAGGGAGGTAATAATGTTTTGATTCAGGTAATTTACAAATCACTTTAGGTTCCAGCATGGCACATAACAGGCAAGTAGTTCAAGTGTGTGACATTAAGTTTGAAATTTGCCTTTCCATTAATTTCTTCTGCCCAAAGAGGAATGAGAGCTAGGGACATGAAAATCTTTACTTTTTCCTTCTTTTTCTTGGTTTATCAAATCCTTCACTGTAATTTGCTACCAATATCAAGATTTGTGGAATTTTACTTAACTATATTTATTCTCTTAAATTGAAAAGCATTCATGACCTGTATATAAGTAAAACATATTCATGATCGAGAATTAGAAAGATGCAGAAAAGTGCACGTGTGCACATGCACAAAACATAACTTACTTTGTAAACAAAAACCAGACCCTTAAATACAGAGAACAAACTGGTGGTTGATAGAGGGGTGGTGGATGGGGGGATAGGTGAAGCGGGAAACAACTTACTTTGTAATCCTATGATCCAGAGAAAAGCACTCTATTTTGTATCCATCTCTCTAATTTTTAAACTATATATGTACAGATTTAAAATATATTAACTATATACATACCTTTTTTGCCCTCAACCTCATTTCTTGACATGTTTCTATGGTACTGTAGCTGTATGAACTGTGTTCAGCTATGAAACATGTAGTACTTTCTGGATTTGTTCCTTGGTAGTATAACTGTCAGGATTTTTTTTGTCTTTTCCCCTAGCCTTCTCATTCTACTTCCTAACCAACCTTCATGTCACAGATCTCATTGTCCTACCCCTACACCATCCTTGCATATGTTACCATGGGAAGAGCTCTTCTGACATTTGAATAAGGAAAGCATGTTGCAGAATGTAATATGATACCATTTTTTGTCAAATTTTTTTTCTATACTTTTTTTATGAGTACATCTATATTTGTTAAAATGCTTAGGAAAAAAATTGACGAAGATACTCACCAGACCTCTAGAGCAAGCATTGAAATTGGCAGTGGTCCTTAGGGGAACTTCAGTCTATCTGTAGCATTTAATTTTTTATAAGAAGAATTTTTTTTATCTGTTGCTTTAATTAAATGTGTGTTGTGTGTACACATACACACACAGTTTTTTTCTTTAGGCTAGATAAATAGAATTCCTGTACTCTTCTAAAGGTTTTGGCAATTGATGCCTCACTGGTGATTTAGCTTGTTAATGCTCCAGTAGTTGAATGATAAGTTGAAAAGCGTGGATTAGCTTGGCATAAATATGATAATGATGTTGCTTTAAGGGCTTAGGATGACTCAGTCTTACGGCAGTACTTTGAAATCAGTAGAGATTTTAGAAACTTGTCATGTAGTTTTTAAATAGACTTCAAAGAAAAATTTGAAGGCTTTTTTTGTTCTAGTACAGAGCTTGGTGTTGGGTACATGCAGATGAGAAGTTGCCCTTAAAGGAGGTCATAGTATAAAAAGTTCCTTAAGTGATGAGATCATCAGTATGATAATGCTTGTGGGAGAAGGGAGGAAAATGGCAGAAAGTTTTGAGAGTCTTATATTTCTATCCCCTTAATAAGTGTGGAACAGTCCTAATTATTGTAAATTAACTTTCCTGTATTCTCCTCCCAGGACAAAAAAGCTGCATTGGAAAAGGAGCGGGAAGAAAGGATAGCTGAAGCTGAAATTGAGAACTTATCTGGAGCTAGACACATAGAAAGTGAAAAACTTGCTCAAATATTGGCAGCTAGGCAGTTGGAAATCAAACAGATTCCATCTGATGGCCACTGTATGTATAGAGCCATTGAAGATCAGCTGAAAGAACAGAAATGCCCCTTGACTGTGGCTGCCTTGAGAAGTCAAACTGCTGAATATATACAAGGCCACGTGGAAGATTTTCTGCCATTTTTAACAAATCCTAATACAGGAGATATGTATACTCCAGGTAATTTATTTTTCTTCACTATGTCTCCCTCCCTCCCCCACCACTATGTCTTCTTGCTGCTGCTAAATAAAATGATTCCTGGGATTGAGAATAAGAAAAACCCGTGATAGTCCTTACAGAGGGAAAAAAAAATCTTAAAATTTAGGCTGAGTTATTTTTTATAATTTTAATATATACTAGTACATTTTGCTTTATTAAGATCTTTTAAGTACTATTTTGGGGTTTATTTTATTTTTTTTAAAGGTTTTATTTATTAATTTGGCAGATCACAAGTAGGCAGAGGGCAGGCGGTGGGGGCTGGGGGGGGTGGAAGCAGGCTCCCCGAGGAGCAGAGAGCCCGATGCGGGACTCGATCCCAGGACCCCGAGATCATGACCTGAGCTTAACCCACTGAGCCACCCAGATGCCCCCTATTTTAGGGTTTAATATATTGTTTCATTTAAGATAGAAATGGGAATAGGATTCATTATCATTATCGAAAAAATTGTTAATGAGTTCACATGTCACAAATTTG
This sequence comes from Martes martes, assembly GCF_963455335.1. Lineage (NCBI taxonomy): Eukaryota > Metazoa > Chordata > Mammalia > Carnivora > Mustelidae > Martes > Martes martes. The sequence continues at coordinate 44,454,190 of NC_137891.1, read as the reverse complement.
GGCATAGAGGTAAGCTTTGACTAGTCTATGGAAGTATCGGGCCCAAAGACCATAAGCACAAAGATGGGGAAAACTAAATCCTACTTTTTTCCTGTACTTTGGGAGATTTAATTTTCTTAATAAGCTGTAATATTTAGGCAAAATTTGACTTTGCCAAACCAAAAACAAATGAGTTAATAATCTGCCTTATTATTCTTTACAATACCTTTGATAATTAAGATAAAGTATTTATGGAGAGGTGTAAAAAAAAGGCACAACTGGCAAAGGAGAGAGCAGGTGAAAATCTCAGAGTGTGGGGGGGACACAGAGATAGAACAGAGGGAAGTTAGTCCTTAAGAGAAGCTTACAGGTGTGGTAGTATCCTCTGGGAGCAAGTCATATGGCCAGAATGGGTTAGAGAAGAGAAGGTTAAGGTTGGCTTTCCTTTAATGGAGTCCCCAACTCTGCGAGTTGCAGGGCAGTGGAAAAGAGGTGGCGACTCAGCCTGCTGAATTTTAAAAAAGATAAAAGACTTAATTTCTTATTCATTCAACCAAATATTTATTGAGGGCCACTATGTGCCAGGAACTATTCTAGGCACTGTTCTGAGCATTGGAAATACAGCAGTGAATGAGGCAAACCCACAGACCATATTTTCTATAGATGCCCTTAATTCTTTTCCCTTCCTCTTAGCAGGGAGGATATTTCTTTCCCATTTTAACTTTCTGTATAAAAGTTTGTACGCTCAAGATGTGCCATTAAACTGTGAGTTTGCCAACTCTTATGACTGATCCAGGAAGCCCTTTCTTTGGCTAGAACTGATACTGAAGCAAATAAAGTAAATGCCTTCAAAATAAACAGTGAAGGCACTCTGGTGCGATGCTATTGCTGGGAAAGGAATTTCAGGTCATTTCTACGTTTACCCTAATTCTCTTCTCACGTTTCTTATGGGGTCTCACAGTAGACCTGATTTTATAAAGACTGCACTGTTTTAGTTGTTCAGTGTATTTTTTCAGATGTAGATCTGGGCTTTAAAATACATGTCAAGATGGTGAATATGGTGACAGTTTTGGGGGTTGCTTGGGTAAACAGAGAGTAGCCTTGCTGTGTGGTTAAGGTCCCTGGGCTTCAGTCTGAGAGAGAAAAGCAGAAATGAATTGCTTTGCTCTCAGATGGAGAGTTGGTAGAAAGTTGAAGCGAGTTAAGTTTGGATATGGGAAGTTGATTAAATTCTGGAGAGTGCAGGTAGAGGAAGGAGTAAGTTCACAACTTGAGTAATGGTCAGGAATTGTGGGAGGTATAAAAGGGATCTTGTAACATGAGTTATGAAAATTAAGTGTTATCTTCCCATTTATCTCTACAGAAGAGTTTAGAAAGTACTGTGATGATATTGTCAACACAGCTGCATGGGGAGGTCAGCTCGAGGTAAGTTTGTAATTACTTATGGTATTTGTGGATTGTTAAATTTAATTTCTAAATCCCATATGTAGTATTCAGACATTTTTTTCAGATGATCCCAGTTACTGAGTATCCCTTTTCTTTATGTATTTGCTATTTCTCTGCTGATGAAGTATTGAAATAGGGAGTTAATATTCTTAGACCTTTGATTTAAGTATGTATCTTTGGGAAGTAAAGCACTATTTTATTTTAAATAACCCAGAGTGTAATCTGTGGGTTGGTGAGGCTAATCTTGTACCTGTGTGTTTCTATTTGTGATGCTGCTCCTGGCAATATATTTGATTTTCTGGACTTAAGAAAGTGAGGATTTTATTCAGGTACAGTAAAATTTACCCTAAGTGGCTCAGGTGATGAATCACTATTATAAAGTAACTTATCCATTACATTAGAAATAGAAAACAGTATTTTTATGTGAAATTACAGGCCAGATCCTATCACAATACATTACAATTGGAATTCCAGTTGATACTGACTGACTGACTTCAAAGCAGTATCTAATGCATTAAAATTCATGTGTAGGAAAACAATATGTTCAGTCACTTGTAGGGAGTTAATCAGGATTATCTTTAAAACTTTAATTATTTTACTGTTAACTCTGTTTCATTAAAAAAAAAAGTAAACAGAACACTTATTTGGTCCACGTGGTAATGAGGCAGTCTGGGGTATTCGAATGTCAGGGGATGAGAGAAAGTCCTGGGTTTGGGTCCTGGCTTTCCCTCTCCTCCTCAGTTTTGTGATCTTGGGGGGTCAGCCAACCCTCCTGAGCTCAAGTTTCCTAATTGAATGTGGGTAATAAAAGCCTTGTGTGTACTTGGTAGGTCATTTCTGGACCTTAAATAAGTATATACATAGAACTTTGTAAGCTAAGGTGCCAGATGGTTGATCTAACAGTGTAATTAGTATTGTGTAGTGATGATTAGTCATCTTGAATAGTTTGTGGCTCAGAGTATTTCACTTCAAGAACTTTATTTTTGGAAGAAATGGCATGAATGCTTCTTCAAAATCTTTTTCTCAGTGCTCTATTTGTACCTCTTCTGAACCACCAGAGGGAAGTATGTCCATTCATTTTGTATGCCTCTCCTGGGTCTCTGAAACTCAGGAAATTTTCATAGTAGCTTTGTGACTACATTAGGAGTAAAGATGCTTGCACTTTCTTTTGAGAATCACAGATTAATAGGAGAACTAGAGACCTAAGCAATTCTTTTTAAGTTGAGAACAAAACTTTAGGGGCCTTTAGGGGGCTCAGGTCATGATCTTAGGATCCTAGGATGGAGCCCCTTATCAGGCTCCCTGCTCAGTGGGGAGTCTGCCTGTCTCTCTGCCCCTTCACCTGCTTGTGCTGTCTCTCTCTCTCTCTCTCAAATAAATAAATAAAATATTAAAAAATAAATAAATTGAGGAAAAATGACCTTTAAAACATCTTTTGAAGGACATTTATGTTTTTGGTTTGTGAATTCATTTGAAATAAGATTTGCTGTTTTCATAATGGAGTAAATTTAAATTATTAAAAAGAAATTCTTTACATGATTTCAAGACTTAGAAGGGATGATTTCAAAAGATTTAGAAGGGTTATTTCCAGAGCTTGTTTAACACCCTCCATTCTGGTTGGCTTTTAAAACATGTTATTTCAGGTATAAAAAAAAAATGTCCCAAAGGAACATTTTATGAGATAGAGCATGGGATTAAGTTTACTGTTGTGCAGCATAGAATTTTCACCATATTCTTGAACTAATTTCTTACTTTTGTTAAAACTTTCTAAAAGGACCATGTTCTAGACAGAATTCTTATAATTAGGTAAATATATAGATGAGGGCATTATGAGTGAGGACTATAAAGTGATTGATTTATGAACTTGGGTTCCAGAGGCACACTTCAGTTCAGTGGCAGGTCATTTTATTTCCTTGTGCTGAACTACAGCAGGCATCTTAACCATTCTCTGCTTCAGATTCTAGTTCTTTAAAATGTGTAACAGTAGTACCTATTCCATAGGGTTATTGTGAGGATTGAATTAATTAATATACATAAAAGAGCTTTAGTGTCCTTGGTCAGTAAGTCTAAACAATGTTACTACCAATACTTATTATTAACGATCACTCATCTGACTTTAGGCTCTAATTTTTTTTTTTTAAGATTTTATTTATTTATTTGACAGACAGAGATCATAAGTAGGCAGAGAGGCAGGCAGAGAGAGGGGGAAGCAGGGTGCCCGCCGAGCAGAGAGCCCAATGTGAGACTTGATCCCGAGACCCTGGGATCATGACCCGAGTGGAAGGCAGAGGCTTTAACCCACTGAGCCACCCAGTCGCCCCTAGGCTCTAATTTTATAATGTATGATACAAAATTAACATTGTGTATTAATCAGATGGAAAGTCCATGAAAGGACAGTACAGTTCATATCCATAAATCATTCTAGTCATGCCTGGAAAATTATGAAGCAGTGGTTATCAGCACTGGTACACTGGAATCATCTGAAAAGCTCTAAAAAAAGTAGTAAACCTCCTGATCTTCCCTGTTCTTCTCTCTTTCCCTCAGCCCCTCCCAAACTGTGATTGATTTGGTCTGGTGCCTGAGCAATAGTATTTTTAAAAACTGGCAACTTTCAAACAATATTCAAAAGTAGAGAGACTAGTATAATGAATCCAATCTACCCCTGTCCCACTTCATTAACTATGGTACTGCTATTTCTAAAAAGCTGTCATGCAGCCAGGGCTTGAAACTTCTGCATTTGATTTAATAAATACTATATTTGTTTTGTCAACAAATATGTGTTAAGTGTCCACTATGTGGCAGGCTCTTGGTGTACAGTGAGGAACAGAATAGATCGCTGTTGGATGATGGTTGCCCTATTCATGCTTACTCAGGAGTTTATGATTTGAGTAAGGTTGACCTTTTTATTTTCCTTACTAACACATTTTCTTTCCTATAGCTGAGAGCTTTGTCTCACATTTTGCAAACACCAATAGAGATAATACAGGCAGATTCTCCTCCTATTGTAGTTGGTGAAGAATATCCAAAAAACCCATTAATACTTGTGTAAGTACCTGGAAATTTTTACTTTACATTTTTCATAGTTAAGAAAAAAAGAATTATTCAAATATTTTGGTTGTGTATGTTGATTAATCAGAAAAAAGTATCTTCAGCTGCATTAATTATGCTTTTCTTATGTTAAAGGCAAAAATAGAATTAGAAAGCATTTTCAATATGTGATTTAGATAATTGTTTAAAAACCTCTAGTGGTTTATTCTTGTGTATGAGTTAAGAATAAAATCATTTCTAAAGGTTACAGATTTTAGCATTAGTTTTCATATTGTCCTAGTTTCACATGAATAATGGTAAGTTTCAGCAAGTGTAAAAGCTGAAATATATTCATGTTGCCTAATTGTTTATTCTTTAGGAATTTTTTCTTTATATTGTAAAAGTATTTTACATGAATGAGAATTCTACTCTGAAACACAGCATGGAGAGTTTGCTATTGGCTTTAGTGCTAATTAGCCAAACCTACAAAGGTAGTCACTGATGGCTTAAATTTAAGTAAAAGTTTAAGCTATTGAGCACTCAGCATTTCAGTATTTTGCTTTACCCTCCCCACCCAGTGATTGTGTATTCCTGACTTAAACTCAGTTACAGAGTTACTGAACCAGGTTTTACTGACTGCTGATGCTTTTCAAATGGTGTTGAACTTTTAAGTAATATGTCAATGAAGTCTTTGAATGATACCCCTGTGGAGTGATTCATTCAGACTGTTTCGTTTTATATACATAATAAACATTTATATACAATGAATTACTTTCATCTAAACTACTCATTTCTCCTTTTCTCATTTCAGATATATGAGACATGCATACGGCTTAGGAGAACATTACAATTCTGTTGCACAGTTGGTGAACACAGCTACTGAAAATTGCAGCTAGTTTACAGAATGTTGCACAATTATGTTTTAGTACAGTGTGCCGATCTGACTATTCTTACAAGTGCTGGATTGTTCTAACATTACTGAAAAACACAACTACCTTAAATCAGTTTTATGGCAAAGCTACTAAGAGATTTTTTAAAAAAATGTGTCAGAGATAAACTTTAACCAGTGTTCCCTTAGTGGTGTTTTAAAAACACTTGTGAGTCCAGTGTGGAGAACATCATTTACAGACCTGATATTTGCTGATATTTTTATTAATATTAGGTTCTGAACATTCTGTTCTGCACTGAAAATAAATTAAAAATTTTGTTCTTATTAGTAAAAGCTTTCAGTAGCCATTTTAATGTAACTTTTCTTGAAGAAATTAAGTGACTTGGTCTCTTTGTCATTGGAAATATATGGTAATGGTGATAGCAAATTTAATTAGTGCTTATAAATGAATCTGATTTCAGTAACTTGGTACTGATGGGATTCATACTATGAAACTTTTTTTATATAACTGTCAAAGTGAAGCTAAAAAGTTTGCTTTAATAACTAAAAATTTTAAAATAGTTATTCACATGGGAATTAGGTTTAAAAAATGAGACAAATTCAAAGGCAAATAGGTGTTCCCTACCAGATCAGACTTCTAAAGAATTACAGATTAGCCTTTTATTTGTGTGCAAATAAAGACCCATCAGATTACTGTCTCTCTAATTTATTTGTTACTCCTTGCTGTTTCTTAAATTTACTAATGGAATTACTACCACCATTTTTTTTACATTTTTTTTAGTGTCTCTTTTTTACATTTTATTTTTATTTTTTATTTTTGAAGTAATCTCTTTGGCCAGCATGGGGCTTGAACTCATGATCCTGCGATAGAGTCGCATGCCCTACTGCCTGAGCCAGCCAGGAACTCCAATACCATCATTCGTGATTAGCTTTATAACTACAAAGTTTTATATTCTTTGTTATGTTTTCCTCATCCTCACTTAGCTGCATATGTTTTCTTTGCAGCCTTTTCCATAAGAAACAGTGACCTCTCTTATTCTTTAGCTTGAGCAAACGGAAGAAGTAGCAATGTAAAAGGGTCCAAGGCCAACCTGACTTCAAATTCTTCCTCATTTCCAGTTTGTCTTACAGAACTGTTCTTTTTGTTTCATTCTTTAGGATTAGAAGAAAGCCTTTGTTACTTGTTATTTGAGTTAGCCTTTTTAATGATATCTGTCCTTTAATTCAGATATTTGAGAATGTTTGTGTTACATGTAGGGATAAAGTTGAAAGCCACTGTTTGGGAGCTATGACTGTGTGTAGTGAAGTCAGTATACAGTACTTTGTGATATGAATGATTTGTCTGTATCTGATTTCAGGTTACTCTTAACACTGTTCTGCCTAAGACGACAGTATCCATATAATAGAAACATGTCTCATTGATAATTTGTTATATAACTAAGTATTATGAAAATGAGTCCTTTTTGGTTTGATCTAGTTTTCCCAAATTAGGAATGAGTAATAAGATTTAGCATCAAGTTCATAATATTTGAATTTTTCCTCCATGAGTGCAACTAATTTTTGTAAGTAGATACTGGGTTTTATAATATTAAAACTGGGTGTGAGCCTCACATGTCCAGCTGGTGACCGTGTGTGAAGCTGGTAGGGACCGTGGTCAGCTAGAGCAAGTAAGTACTGCTTGAAGGTATTCCAATTCAAAAGATGAAAAACCATTCTGTCTGTCAAACAAAATGTATTCTGAAGGCTGACTGTTTTGGAGTCCTTGATCTGAAATTTTTGGGGCCTGAAATTTATAAAATAATTAAATTATAAAATGCTAAATGGCTTGCCTTTATTATGAAGTAATCTGTTACTTTAAAATCAAAAGATAAGCATTGAGAAGTAATAAGACAAGTATCATGAAACCTAGTTGTTACAAATGCCATCTATATTTAAAATAACTTATTGGTAGCTATTTTTTTCTAATAAGATGAATGGAATTTTCTTGATTATAGTTTTATTTTTATTTTTAATTTTTAAATGGCCAATATGTTATGAGTGAGATTTGTGTGGTCAGCTTCTGTTCTTTTCTAAAACTTCAGATAAAAATCATTTTAGCTGTAACCAAAAATTGAAGTTTTTAAAAAATGGCAGATGTTAATTTAAAAACAGCATATACTAATTTAGTTTGCTGTGTGATTATGGTCTAATGGAAGTTTCATAAGCTTTCTTTTCTCCTAACTCAGAAAAGTATATGTCAGAGTTTTTGAATATGTCTTTAGCCAAGAATTTTATCCACTTAACATATGTTTACAAACTTATATAAAGCAAAAAAGAATGTATGTAACTATAGTGAGCAGTATAGTTTTGCTCATATTATCTGTTTGCCAAAAGAAGAATAAAAGCTGTATGAATTAAATCAACATTTGTTCAATTGTTATTTTTAATTGTTCTCAGATTGTTTTAGAATTTTATCTAGGCTCTATCTTGTCCTTACATATAATTGAGAATAATACAATCACAGATTCTTGCTTTAAAGGATTTTGAATAAATATATCAAGTGTAGCATTATGCCTCAGACAGAATAGAGGGAGATGAAGTGATAGGCATTTAAGCCATGGCTCTTAGAAATCAGGTTGAAGCTTAAACCCTCTTAGAATAAATGAAGGACAATAGAATAATTTAGGACAAACGAATTTGAAGAATATTCTAAGACTTGGGTGTTAAAGAAGGAAAACAAGCACCGTGTATAAGTGTGAAGCAGTAAGGAAATTTGTGCAAATTAATGCTGGCACATCGTAGTTAATATATTATCTTGGTACGGGTTCTCACGAACTAGCTGAAGGAGCGGCACGCTTGTGTTTCTGAGAATTAAATCGGTAATTTCATAATGTTTTTACTTTTATTGAACAAATGAGTGTGGTTTTTCTTCCTTCCCATATTGTTTCACATTGATTTTTCTTTCCTGTCTTACATCTTGTGTAAAATCTTTTTCCATCTTGCAGAAAAATATAACTCAAGGAGTTATTTTTATTTTTATTTTTTTTAAAGCAACTTGTAGGAAGAATCATTTCTTGTTCACCATTGTTCCCTCCAACTTGAAGGCCTTTGAGCTGCCATTTGGAGTTGAGCACTTCACCCACCCAGCTTTGCCTAGCTTCCTATCCTGGTCTCACCTTAATTACCTAGCCAAACTCCCATCCGGGCTGGGCTGGGTGCCGTACTTCATACATGTTGATTTCTAGTAACGACACACTAGTAATTATTTGTATTTAGTTTATTGTTATTATTATTTTCCCCTGTCTGTAAGTGCTTAGAAACAAGAACTTTTTGGCTATTAATAAAATAGTACATTGTCTGACCTCTATAGTAAGTGCTTCATAAATGTTGTTGACAGTCATATGACTAATTGAAAGGATAGGCTGTGACTCTGAGGACTTGTCTTTAGACTAATGGACCATCAGGAGTAGGGAGAGGTATTGACTTAGCATTGTGCTTGCTTACAACAGGGCTGCTTTCTAATTTACCTAACTCCTTGGATGAATTCTTCTAGTCTTTTTAGTTGATTTAAGGGAGGAACAACCCAAGAGAGCTTCCTTTTTTCTTCTGAGACTGTTAATTTGCCTTCATGTCTCAATTAGGACAATCAATTTTAATCTACGAAATATAAAGGTCCTTTAAGGTAAGTGCATAAACCAAGAAAATACTACAAACTTTGTAAATACACTGACCAGGAAGTTTATAGTTGTCTTATTTCAGTATAATCAGGATGACTAGCATACCTTACTGAAACAAATTACTACCTTTCTGCTGAAATTACCAGTTCTCTGAACAGGGATGACTTATAACCTTTCTCCTGATTTTTATCATCTGTGTTACTCTTATCTTGACAAAAGGAAACTCCAGTTACTATTTATAATCTTAACCAATACAGTATCACCATGAGGACTAATGAGAACCCAATGCATAAATTTACTGACAAAAATAACCTAGTTTTAAAAAGTAAATTGCTGTTTTTGAATCAGACATTTCCCCCCTGAAATCAGAAAGGCATTCTACACCTCTACCAGAGTTTCTCAACAGTGACTACAGACATTCTGAGCTAGATGATTTGTGAGGGCCATGCTGTGTGTTATAAGATACTTAGCAGCTCTGCTGGGCTCTGCCAACTAAGTGCCAGTAGTACTCCTGTCTCCAGAGATGTGAGGGAGAAAAATATCGCCAGACATTTTTAATGTCTTCTTGAGGACAAAATTGCTCCCAGTTGAGAATAACTTAGTAAATCTTTACATTTTCCTGCTAATGAGGTTGGAAAATTCTAAGAAAAACCATTTAAAATAAAAATTGGGCACATGAGACAGTTACTCGTCTGGTAATTTTGGCAACTGCCTAATGCTACTTTACACGAACATCCTTTGAAAAGCTCTGGACCCTAACTTTTTCTGTCCTATGTTCATACTGTATCCTAACCCACTGAGATGTGTTTGACTTTTGAGACCACTGGTGGTAGGAGTCAGGATAGACTTAAGTCAGAGTGTGGTAACAACTCAAAAATCTTGGTGGCTATTCCAATAAGGAGTATTTCTATGTGGGCTATATTTTACCAGTTGGTTGGGAGCTGTACTCCATGTCTATACCCTGGGACCTAAGCTGTCACTGTCTTAAACTTTTCTAGGAGAGAGTGTTCTGGAGTTTGACTCCAACAGTGTGGTTCAGAAGAAACACTTGTTTCCATTCATTGGCTTGAATTTGTTGTATGGCCTCACCCAAATAGGAAAGTACCCAGAGAGGCAGCCCTGCCATGCATGTGTACTGGAAAGTACACATGTACATTTTCACATGTATTGGAAATACTGGAATTTGGGATCAGACCTAGTATCACTTATTTTTTAAACTTGTGCATATATTTAACCTTTTAGAGCTCCAGTTTGCTTTTAGGAAATAGGAATAATAGTAACATTTACTTTAGTAGGAGAATGATACAAGTAAATATGGAAGTTTAGATAATCTAGGATTTTAGTAAATGCTCTATAATTTATGGCAAATATGAAAATAATGGTTATTTTGCTGTGTTTTGTATATGTGGGGGTTTTGTTTGTGTTTCTTTTTTGTTTGTTTGTTTTTGCCTACGTGTCACCTGGAAGGGAGGCAGATGTGATAGAAAGGCTAATGATTTGTTTTGGAAAAGGGGGATCATCAAGGGGGTTCACAAAGCAGAGCCTGAGATGCTGTAATGAGGGAAATTTCAGTGCTGCTCTTGGTATTCAGTATAGAGGATTTTCTGTAGCTTGCAGGCCATTATATAGTTCCCGGAAGAATCTGAGATAATAAGGTAAAAATTCTAAAGTATTTGTTTTGCTTCTTATCTGTTATCTCAAAGTTTGACATTTATATTCTGTTTGAAACTGAGCTGTCGAGATTCTTGATCAGAATAGAACTTTCAGGTTTGGTTATGATATTCCTTAATGGATTTTTAACTTTTTTGATATTATTGGTGAATTAATGTGAATTAAGAAAACACTTTTACCAAGCTTCACAAAGAATACCCACAACAGCCTGGGTTTAATACCACCACTCCACTGAAACCGCTTCTAAAAGTGGTACCAGTGATCACTTACCTGTTCTTGCATCTTCCTGGATATCTCTGCGGCTTTTAACACTGTAGACCACTCGCTCCTTGAAATTCTGTCTTGCTGTTCACAATAATGTTCTGCTGATTCCTCCTCCTTAGGCTCTGTTCTAGCCATACCTCTTCCCTTGACTGGCTTTCAGGATGTTATCCTTGACTTTTTTTGCCTTGCTGCATCCGAACTGCTATCCTGGGAAGCTGAATGAGGTCCGGATAGGTATTTTGTTTGAAGTGGTTCACAGAAAATTCAAAAGTGAATTAGTTAGCAGTATTTAAGAACTGGAGGATTTCACTTAAAGTCCATGTTTCTACTTCTAGAAATCAGAACTGTCAACGCTGGGCCAGGACTTCCTCGTGGCAGCACTCAGCAAGGACTGAGTCGAGGGTGTGGCCTTTAGCCAGCACATGGACTCGGTTTGCCCACCACCATCCCCAGCTGGTCTGGGAAAGTACAGTTCATGTCTCAGTCAAGGGTGCCTTGTGCTCAAGCCAGAATCTTGCTTGGCATCATACCATCCCCCTTTAGGTTCTCCTTTTTGTTCTTTAATTCTATCCATAGACTTTGTAAATGTTACCTTGTTGTGCTTGGTTTTATCTCACTTTCATTTCTACTTTTAATTTTAATTGGTTACTTCCTTCTGATTTTTATGTATTTAACTTTTGGTAGAAACTTCCAAAAATTATGTATAAGTGTATTTGTTTGTGTGTGGGTGTTTAAGTAATATATGAGAGGTTCATCTAACCTAGTGGTAATCTATTGTTGATCTGTAAGCTGTTACCATTTGCAAAATAAAATTTTGTGTAAGAAGATGAATTTTTCATAAAGCAAATTCATTTGATTTCAAGAAATATACATATATGATTTTTTCTTAACCAGAGAGCTTTAAAATGTCCTTTGATGAAATTATGGTGGTAATAGAGGAAAGTGAATTTTTAGAAATGACTTTATTTGGGGCTGCCCGGGTGGCTCAGTTGGTTAAGCATCAGCCTTCTGCTCAGGTCATGATCCAAGGGTCTGGGGATCAAGCCCCACATCAGGCTCCCTGCTTAGTGGGGAATCTGCTTCTCCTTCTCCCTCTGTTCCTCCCCCTACCCCCACTTAGATATATATATGTATATACATACATATAGATATGTATGCACATTTATATGTACATATCTATACACATATATACATATATATTATATATATGTGTATATATATATAAAATAAAATGACTTTACATAGCAAAATATACTTGGCAAAATTAAGAGTTGATAACTGAATTTCTTACAAATTGTTTCCTTTGTTAAAGTCTGTGAACCACTGGTATATTTCTAACCTCATGTCCAATGTAAGAATTCTTTGTATAGCACTGCTGACAAATTCTCATCTAGTTCCCTATTTGAACTCCTTTAATGAGAATGCATTCAGATATCTAAGTAATAAGTTGAAGTAGTGATGGATAAAGGATAGTGTAGTGCAGGTCACAGTGGAGAGACAGGTCCTTGACACAGTAGACGTATATTAGCACCTTAATCAGTCCCAAAACGGTACATGCACATCTGATATTCAACAAAAGGTGGAGGTCTTGATTTAAAATGTACAAAATAGAACTACATTTTATTGAGCATTTACTATCTATGTGCTAAATGCTTTACATAAGTGGGCTTTAGTCCTTGCAGACCAGCTTGGTATTCTCATCCCTGTTGTAAAATGGGAATGAGACTTGAAGACTTTGAGAGTGAACAACTTGCTAAGCCACAATGCCAATAAGTGGCAAGGCTGACCTCAGAAGGCAGGCCTTTGAGAATCCAAAATCCTTTATATTTTTTATTTTATTTTTTTTAAAAGATTTCTTTATTATTTAGGGGGAGAGGGAGAGAGAGTCTTAAGCAGACTTGAAGCTGAGCGTAAAGCCTGACGCTGGGCTCAAACTCACGACCCTGAGATCACAACCTGAGCTGAAACCAAGAGTTGGATGCTTAACAGACTGTGCCAGTCAGGCACCCTGAGAATCTAAAACCCTTTATATCAAAGCTTCCATTTCCATATTTAAAAAGAAAACAACCCAAGAGAAAGCCAGTGCCCTTTTTTATTACAGGACAGAAAATTTCTACAGTAGCTTGCTAGTACATGAAGCATCTGTTCATGTTTGAAAACTTTTACCCCAAATCTCACACCGTATTTAAATCACAAAGTAAGCTTGCCAAAACAATTCAACTGTGTTGGTTCCTGCCCCAAACTGTGTTTATGAACCCCTGTTTTTAATGCATTTATACACCTCTCAAAATCCTTTGTCACAGGGGCCCCTGTCATAGGAATTAGCCAGGTTCTTTTGTAGTGTAGATGTTAATAAATGTTAGTAGATGTATTGTAGATGTTAATTAGAATTTAAATATAAATTAAATTCATAAATATAAATTAAATAAAATTTCTGATTGTTTTGAAGTCCTTGAGATTCTAGGATGCTATATATTTTAGCATTCCTACAGCACTGTATACTTCTAAAGTAGTTTATAATCATCAGTTAGATATTTCCCACACAATCTCAGTGGAATAGACTGGTATTCTTGTTATTCTACTGATGAGAAGAGAGATAAAACCAGTTTTACTTGTAGTTTACAGAAGTCACTTTCACATTCTAGATTAACATTCAATTTAAAGTTCCTAGTTTTGTGCTGAGTTCACAGGATGATGCCTTCTCAAAAAACTGGTGATTTTTTTCAATTTTCCTGCAAATAGATTGATTTCTGGTTGCTGGGAAAGCTGAGGATGGCCACATTCCATGCGCCCAACCCAGCAGAGCTCAGAGGCCATTTCAGCTGAGTGTTTATAGGGAGCATGTTTAAGATGCAGGTGAAAACTTCAAAGTCTGAAATAGTAAACTCCATCCCCTTTTTCTTCCTTGTTTTTTAATGTCTTCATAAACTGGGTTTGTGTCACAGCCTTATCCTACCAAATATTACCACACTCTCATTTCCCCACTTTACACCCTAAATTGTGGCTCACATCTAATCTAATGTACCTATGAGATCAGGTTCTAACAGCAATCCTACCCACATTATACCCTATCATTTTCTTCCCCCGTCCCTTTTTCCTCTCACCTAGAATAGTACAAAAATCTCATAATTGCTTCCCTGTCCACAGAGCCACTCCCTTACACTCCCTCTTCCTTCATGCTGCCAAATTTTCCAGAAATGCAAATCTGAGACTGTCTCCTAAACTTTCCAGTGGCTCCCCAGGCCTAGGGGTTGAAGTCCAGTCCTTAACATGGCATTTAAGGGGGTTCCTTTATGACTGGTCCTGTGTACCTCTCCCCCATCACTTCCATTCACTCCTTTCTTTAGACTTATGCACTAGAATTACTTATATTCCCCATGGTCCCATGTATTTCATGCCTGTGAACATGTTTCTCACACTCCTTTTATTTAAATTCATCCCCCACCTCCTTACATTTATTTCATCAACTGCTTAATTCTTCTTAACCTATTATGACTAGACTCAGCAGTCAACAGCAAGAAATCTTTCTTGAACCAAGGTGCCTCAGTGCTATCATGGTACCTAGCATGTAATGGGCACTTAATGAATATTTGATTATTGTAGCATTTATTTTGCCACATTTACACATGTCAAATCATTATTTTGTACACCTTAAGCTTATATGTCATATGTCAGTTATATCTCAGTGAAACTAGAAAACAATACTTGATGAATGAATGACCAATTTAAATTTCTGATTTACCCCTAGACTCTACGCCCCTTGAAGACAATGACTTGTTATTCATATTCATATACTAAGCATCTTGGACAGTGCATAACAGATAGTTAATATTTTAGACCTCCGTGTCTGCACATGTCTTTTCTCCTATATTTTCAAGAACATTAATTTGTGCTACTAATAGACTTTATATAAGGTACACTTTCACACAACCCCTTAGCATAAAATTCACTTTAATTTAATGAACATTTACTGAATTCTATGCCAAACATGGTGATAGAGATTGCAGTTCAAACACATAGCGAGAAATATGACTTGAACAATAATACAAAGTATTAAGTCCTAAATTAGAGTTTGTATAAAGTCCCCTTGAAACAAACATGTTAGCAATTCTGCTCATAGAGAAGGTCACAATTCAAGGAAAATGATAGAGTAAATACTTGAGCAGACTCTTGAAAGGATTAGGAACAGTTAGGAAGTGGCAAGGAATATAGGACAAAGGAATGGCACAAGCAAAGGACTAAATATATTTGATGCTTCTGATGAATGGTGGTCATCTAGAGACAGAAGGTTTGTGAAAGGTAATGACATCTAATGACGCTGGGGCTAGACTGATACTTTAACTCCAACTCAGTTGGGATTTTAACATAAGCAATGAGGGGCCAATGAAAGATTTTTATTTATTATAGCTTTATCATAGAGTAAGATGTATTATAAGATGATTGATGGCAGTGACAATGTATGTAATGGCAGAATGGCAGAGAATATAATGGCGGCAGGCAGTAATACAGTAGAGATGATGAGACCGTGCTGTGATAATAGCAGTAGAAAGAGAAGCACCTAAGTGCGAAGGGTGTGGTGTGGTGGATTTGTACTGGATCAATTTAAACTTAGACTATATCTCAGAATCCCCTTCCCTGTATAGTTTCCCAGTCCTAGCCACAAGAGACATTTTGCACATTTGGAAGGCACAAGGCAAGCAGAAGCTTGGAAAGTTAGCATGAAGGCATTGAGTGTCAGTAACGTGTCCTGTTGCTGATCCGCTGGCTCACTTCACTGGTGTGAATTAACCATGGAACCTGCAGCTTCTCCCACTTCTGCCAGATCTTCTCCTTCAGCAACCGTGAATCCTAGAGCAAGCATAGCACCAGACACATCAGCAATAGCCCTATGTAGATGGCTTAATCAGCTCCCACAATTATCTAAGGCCGAAGGCTATATGATTCTTGTTGGTCTTCTCTGATAAAGAATTTGCTGCTGTAACAAAATACCTAAGCCATGTAATGAGTTTTGGGACTAGGACTCAGGTTAAATTAGAATTTTTATTTTTATTATTTGTTTATTAAGATTTTATTTGAGAGAGAGAGAGAGAGAGAGAGAGAGAGAGAAACTGTGTGTGTGAGTTGCAGGGTGGAGTGTAGAGAGAGAAGGAGAGAGAATCTCAAGCAGACTCCATGAGGGCGCCCAGCTTGGGGCTCAATCCCATGACCCTGAGATCATGACCTGAGCCAAAATCAAGAAGTCAGGTACTTAACGGACTAAGTCACCCAGGCACCCCTAGAAGCATCCAATTATGATTTTTGTGAGATCCATTATTTCATTAGGATTTGCAAAAAATGGTGATTTTCCTAAATCTATTTTTTCCTTCCTCGTTTATAAGTTTTTATCTTTTCTTTGAATAGGAACCTTATTAACCCTTAAGTTATACTAAAAGGTACTTATACTGGAAAAGCAGAATAAATGCTTCATTTTTTTCCTTTAGCAATTTGCAGACTTATGAGTAAGTTTCTCAGCAATCCCTTGGTAATCAATGAGTTTCTTTTATTTTTAAAAACCATTATGAACTCCTAGATTTTAATGTGTTTTCATATGTTTCATTCTAGATTATTGTTTCTGATCCTCAAATTTCCCATTTTAGACCAATGGGAACCTCAGCCTCTAGAAGTTGGCTTTTGTGTCCTTTTGATGTGTGATCTCACTAGTCTGATAACTTCCGTGTCTCTGGCATAAGAGTCTGGCATAAGATATCCCAGGCTCATCGTGTATATTTTCCGCCCCAAATCCGGAATCAGCTATTTCTTCTTCCTATCTTTTTCACAGGTAACACTCTGATGCCTCCTATCTTCAACATGGTAGATCTCAGAATGTTTTTGTTTCCATGACACACCAGTTCTGTAATTAGAGGTTCTAAAGAGGCACAGTAAGGAACTTAATCCCTAGTGGTTACCTTCTCCCTCTTATATTTCTCTTCTAAGCCCATGAGTGAAAGGTTGTTAGTAAGAGCACTGAAGGGTGGTGAAAACACTAAGATCATTACCTTGAATGGGAAGAGGATAACAAAGATGCCCTCAGCATTAGAAAAACTGCCTGGCCTGAAGACTCTAGATCTTCAGAATAACCAAATTCCCAAAGTGTGCCCGGAAATAAGCACCTTGACCCAGGTAAGGAATAGCATAGCATTTTGGATTGAGGTTGGAAAATAGGAAGAGAGAAGAAAGGTGAGAGAAAAATAAGGCTTTGATCTCTGGAGACTTAGCTCCCGGGAGACTTACTGTGGAGTATTGTTGGAGAGGCATCAAAAAGCTCTCTCCCTTTGGGGATTACATATGGTAGGGGAGAAGATGTTCCAACTTATTCATGTGCACATCTGGAATCAGAGGATTAGGTCTCTGCCACACTCATCTTTCTGGAGGCTGTCATCTGGAAAAGGCTTGAGAGCCTGGAGCTGCTTGTCTACCTTGGGGGCTCCATCTGGAAGTGGAATTGGGGACCCAGGAGATGCTGTTCACCGTGGAGACTATCCTGAAGCTTCACATATGGAATGAAGAGACTTTTTGGATGTAGCAAGGGGGTTTCCTTTCAATTTCCTAGAGCAGGCTGAACTTTTTTTTTTTTTTTTAAAGATTTTATTTATTTATTTGACACACAGAGGAAGATCACAAGTAGGCAGAGAGGCAGGCAGAGAGAGAGGAGGAAGCAGGCTCCCTGCTGAGCAGAGCCGGAGCAGGGCTCGATCCCAGGACCTTGGGATCATAACCTGAGCCGAAGGCAGAAGCTTTAACCCACTGAGCCACCCAGGCACCCCCAGGCTGAACTTTTAAATGGGAGTGTTGGCAGAGAATAGCAAGGAGGAAACATTCATTTCTTCTGAAGCAGTCTTTAAAACAAGGTTAGTATTTTTAAAAAAGAATACCCTTCTTAAAAAGCAACAGTTGACATGAATCCCAGATGCTTGTGTTAAATATTTCTGCCCAACAATGTGAAACCTCAGCTGCTAAAAATCTTGAGGTTAGGAGAAGGCAAGGGATATTAACTTTGCTGTTTTCTTTGTATTCACTTCTAAACTGTCACAAAACACTGAAAGAACCCATGAACAGTAAACTCATTGCAGTTCATTGGTTTTGAGTTCAGAGTTTAAAAAAAAAAAAAAAATCTTACCTTCACCTATCTCATTTCCTTTTAGAGTCACAAAATTATTTGAACTTGTAATCTGTGGTCAAGTCTTTAAAAAAAAATAGGGCAATACTCACAAACTCATCCCTTTAATGGTAGCTTCCAAAAGTGCATATATGGTTACAGGACAAAGATTTGGACTTTTCTAACAGGACGGAGGAATTCCTATGCAAAAGGATTTAGGATTTGACTGAGCCATGAGCTGATTTTCTTCCCTTACTTGACTTTTTTTCCATTAAAGTAACACAGTGCATTGTTTTAAGAAAATAAAATACAACCAAAGGCTTATAATAAAAAGCTACTATCTTCTGTCTCACTCTCTCACCCCCAAACCTGATCTCCATATGTACACATTTTTCACTCATCTCTTTTTCCTTGATTTTCCCATTTTAGATGTCATTCTTCTTCATTCTTCCAAGTACTATTACGAGACTTGGTTTCTCCATAGTTATCTTTTTTTAAAAGATTTTTATTTATTTATTTGAGAGAGAGAGAGAGAGAGAGATTAAGAGAGAGAGAGAGAGCATGAGAAGGGGGAGGGTCAAAGGAAGAAGCAGACTCCCTGCCAAGCAGGGTGCCTGATGTGGGACTCGAAGTGGGACTCGAAGTGGAACTCCATCCCGGAACTCCAAGATCATGACCTGAACCGAAGGCAGTTGCTTAACCAACTGAGCCATCCAGGCGCCCCCACAGTTATCTTTTAAACTTAATATTACTACACCTTCATTTCTTCTCTTCGCAACTGCAGTCTGTTTTCAGTCCCTACTTTGTAAGATGACCATATCAGCATCTCTAAGCCACCTTGAGCTCTCCTTCCCTCCTCCTCACCAAAAATTTCAAACTTTTTACTTTTACAAGATGTATACCATTTACACTGTATTGAGTTATAAATGTGATTAGATATTTTGTCCCTTGGGGAACTCTAAGATGTATATCATTAATATCATCCATGCAGAGTCAATGTATTATGATTATATTTTCCCCCTCATATCCCATTTCTGTTCCCTTGGAGATGCCAGTTGTCTTTTATTCTCGCGTCTTTTGCCTTTGTCATGGTCTTGTTTTATTTCAAACTTGATTATATTACATATTCCAGCAAACGTGCTTTTTCCTTGAGTGACTTCCCCCCAGGGTCCTCCATCCTACTGCCCCAGTCTAAGCTGATTACTACATAGGTTTGCTGGATACTGTCAGGCTAGGGAGGCTCTCCTGAATTGGACCCATTGTTTCCTCTGGCCCATATTTTCCTCATTCTTGGTTTCCTTTCTTATTTTGTAAGAGTAAGTCTCCAGATACCATTGTCGTCTGGGTATGTGGTAGTTCAATTTTTTTTTAACTCTTGCATGTGTAAAAATGTGTAGTGTTCCTTCATATTTGGTCAATAGCTGTTTAGTAAAAAAAAATTACAGACTGTAAAATATATTTCCTTAGGGAAAAAAGCCGGACTCTATCATTACTTTGTCTTCTTCTTGTGGCTCCCCCTGTACTTTCCTCCTTATCTTTCTATTTATGAGAGCCTCTAAATTTTGACTTCTGTTTCCTCACAATTTCCTTAAACAGGGAGCTGGATAAGCTCAGCTCCTACTTTTAAAGAAGAATTCATCTGATTTAGAAAACAGGTTTCTTGTGGTCTACATTTAAAGTGCCTTACAAGTCAGAGTCAAGCTAATGTCATTATTGTTTAGCTGTTCATGAACTAGCAATATTTCTCATACAGAGTCTCTCCAGTGTGGAATTTTGAAAAAAGTCCATCTCCCCTTTATAACGGAAGTTGTAGATGCAGCTCAAATAAAACGTGCTAGAAGCCTTCAAAAAGATACAGATTGTTGATACGGTTCAGAAATACCGCACAGTCAACCTCCAAGTTTCTAACAGAAAGGACAGATGATAGTTTCAGAGAGAGCTAAGAGGGGCTGCTTGCCCTGGAGGAACGTTTGGGTGACCTGCATATCTTAACGGGTTCAGCCACATACCAGCTAAATAAAAGGGGCTTAGTCACCCTGGGTCTCAACTTCTGCCTCCATTTACTCCATCCACACGTAAGTACTGAGCATCATCTGTGTCTCAGGCACTAGGAACTGGTGACTCAGCAATGGATGAAAATCCCTGCCTTCTTGGAGCTTCCGCTCCGGTCAGTAGAGCTGTAAGAAACCAACAAGCAAAATGAACAGGATGTGAGGCAGTGATCAGTTCCAAGGAGAAGACGACAGTGGAGAAGGCAGGCAGAACATGTTGTGGCATTTGAGCTGAAATGTCAAGGAATGATCTAAACCACAAAGTGTCTTTGTGATCTTTATAACCTGATGATATGTATATCACAGTTCTAAGATCATTCTTATTCTAACCACTTTCTATAAAACCCTTGAGTGTATTTTTCAAAAGTTAGTTTGAACTCTTTCCTGTACTGGTTCGAATCCTACCTTTCATGAGCAATTATTAAAAGTATACCCCTACCACATTTTTGGGGCGTCTATACTGTGCTTGCCTTTTGGACTATCCTTTTTTAAAATCATTGTAGAAAGTCTAGTTTGCCCCAATATTCTGATTTTTGTCATATTTTCTACAAAATATAAAAATGGTCTTGATATTTTTTAAGGTCCTAAAGCAAAAATAATACTCTTAAATTTCAGTACTCACAAAATCATATCAAATAGAATAACAGCATCAATCATTTCTTGAGGGCCAGGCACAATGCAAGGAATTCTGTTCATTTTCAAGGAAGTTACCACCCTCCTATTCTTAATAAAATATATGTATGGTTCAGTAAGAGGTTAAGTCACTTGTCAAGGTCACTCAACCAGTGAATACATCTATAACACGAGGTCCCTTTCAAGGTTGCTTTCAGCCCTGTTTCATTAGTTATATACCTAGTGTGAAATTTATCAGGCAGTGGTATTTCAACTTGTAGTTCCTAAAAACAAAAACTGGGTTAAAGAAAGCAGGTTTAAATGTTATGTGGATTGTCCCCACTTACCATTTGTTTACATATGCATTCTTTTTTTTTTAAAAGATTTTATTTATTATTTATTTGACAGAAAGAGATCACAAGTAGGCAGAGAAGCAGACAGAGAGAGAGAGAGGGAACCAGGCTTCCTGTCGAGCAAGCAGAGAGCCCAATGCAGGGCTTGGCTTTAACCCACTGAGCCACCCAGGCGCCCCTACACATGCATTCTTTTAACAAACATTTACCATTCATCTTCCTGTGTCTGTGCTGGTCCCAAGGATACAAATGTGAAAAACACATGGACCCTATCTTCTTGTTTGAGGATTAAGTTAAATGTTAACATGAATAAAGCTGAATGCCTGGCACACAGGAAATTTTCAAAGTTATAGTTGCTGTTACGATTAGTATTTCCACTGTAGGGTCACTGGCAACAAGCAGAAAATGGGAGGAGATCAGATACAGTTCCTACCTGTTTCTTTGCTTATTTGACTAGTGAAATTTGGGGAAATTTTAATCACTTCTAATGACATGAAGAAAATGAGTTAATGCCCTGTAATTACGGTGAATGCATTTGGTCTGTGACTGATGAAGGGCTGGAATGTCAACAATTTTCAAAGAAGCACTTTGTAACTCTTGAGGGCGGAGACCTGGTCTTGTCCCTAAGTGCCTGGCACCTAGTAAGCCACGTAAGGTGGACTCGAGTGGAATGGGTTGGAAGGCATTTTCAGAGTTCAGCTTAACCAAACACAGTGTTATCATAATTATAGCATCACCTAGGAACAAAGTTCTTTCATAGGCAAATCGCCCATAGTTTTAAAATCCCCGGTGAAAAAAATAACCATCGTCTCCAATTGTGTGTAGCATTGTGGACACATATCACAAGGTCCAATGGTAGTACAGCAATCAATGTTCTCCTTATGAGGCTCACATGTGTGGCTGCCCAGAAATAAGATACGGTCTACCAGAGCTTTTTATTTGACCATAAACAATTGACAGTAAATAAGGCCAACCCTAAGCAGAGTTGGGTAGTTTTTAAATTTGTTATTATGTTTCTAGTCTCTCCTTTTTTAAATTTTACTGTCCTTCTCAATGACCCCTAACACAATCAACTTCCTTTCTTCTGCCCTCCCTCCCTCCCTTGTTGGCTTGCTTGCTTCCTTCCATCCATCTGTCCTTTCTGCCAGTGGTCAGCAAATAGTTGTGCCTGCAGTGGATGAGGCACTCTGCTAGATTTTGGCAATGCTAAAAAGAACAAAGATATCCATGTGTCTTTATTCTCAGGTTTGGTGGGGAAAGGTAATCAAATGTACAAATAGATGTAAAATTGTAATTGTGAAAATTACCACAAAGGAGAATTATACTGTGCAAAGAGCATCTCTAGTCAGGTAAGAAAGGTGGTCCCGAGAAGTGCAAGGGAGTGACGATCTGGAGGATGAGTTATGCAGAGACACACTGGAGGGACAGCGCATGCAAACCCTCTGCTCACTCCCTCCTTGGGTGTTCTGGGTCTCACTCGAGAAGCCTCGAGGAACAGCAGGGAACTGATGTCATCTGTACTGTTTGTCAGCTGTACTATCCTTTCTTCTGTCCTTACCACTGGAAATCTCTTCTTCCTCTATCAACTAATGCCTCTGGTTCCTAAGCCTGGCTTTTCTATCAAACAGGGATTTATTATCGTGCTTTACTGTATCCTCTCCAGGTATAGAGGCACCAAGGGAATTCCTGCTCTCCAAGCTCCTTTAGTCTTCCTTTGCCTCTGTCTCTCTGTTCAAGCCTGTGTTAAGCCTCTTGCACCCTTTCTAGAACTGAGCTTTCTCCACTAGCTGGCAGTCAGGTGTCTGAAAGAGGCTCAATTCTGTTCTCTCACTTGCCTGCTGGGTAACAGGAGACAGCTCACATTATCTCTCTATGCTCTGGTTGCCTCATCTCTAAAACATGCTTTGTTATTCTTAGCACCTGAGGTTGCTGTCAACATTACCTTGTATAGAACGCCTTAACATCCTGGTTACTTGGAAAATTGTGGCCCCTACCTACCACCAAACATCCGAATGCTTCATTTTTCCAAACAGTTTGGGTTTTACCTTTTGACTGAGTGTCAGTTTTGTGTTGTAATTCCTCTTTTCTAACAATTTGAAACTCTTGTTTCTTCTGTATTCTTAAGAAGTTTCTGACAGGATGCTAACAGGTAATGCTTTGTTCATGGTTTTACTGTGACTGTCTATCAGAGAGTCCTTCTTATACTGAGTGAGTAGGACTTGCCAATTCCATGACACTGGGTTTCACGTTGGGATCTAAGGGGATAGTGCTTAAAGGTTGCAGGGATCTTTAGAGATTAGCTGCCATGCTGGACTTTAGAAAGGTTGCCTCTCTTTCCAATGAAATTACAATTGTTTTGAGAAATCTGACTTTATATATTCAGAAGTTATGCAAAATTAAGTAATAGTTCTGAAATTTGCAAAATTATTCAGATCAAGTCAGGAATAGCTGGACTTAGAAGAAGTATTTGGCAATCATATTAAACTGTGTTTTTGTTTTTGTTTTTTTTTAAAGATCTTATTTATTTGACAGAGAGAGATCAGAAGTAGGCAGAGCAGCAGGCAGAGAGAGAAGAGGAAGCGGGCTCCCTGCTGAGCAGAGAGCCCGATGTGGGGCTCGATCCCAGGACCCTGAGATCATGACCTGAGCCAAAAGCAGAGGCTTAACCCACTGAGCCACCCAGGTGCCCCAAACTGTGTGTGTTTTTAAAGACTTTATTTATTTATTTGACAGACAGAGATCACAAGTAGGCAGAGAGGCAGGCAGAGAGAGAGAGGAGGAAGCAGTCTTCTCGCTGTGACTATTAAATATATATATATATGTATATATATGTAAATATGCATATATATGTATATGTTTTATAAAACATACATATATAAAACACACACACACACATACATATATATGTGTGTGTGTGTTTTATATATATGTTATAGGCAAATGGTCTAACAGCTTATTCCAAAATGGTATCAGCAAGCATGATTTAGTTAAAAAAGATGTCCAGATAAAGTGGACATTTGAACCCTTTTTTTAAAAAGATGTATTTATTTATTTTTAGAGGAGGGGAGGAGCAGAGGAAGGAGGAGAGAGAGTCTTGAGCAGACTGTTCTGAGCATGAGCGAACCAGGGCTCAGTCTCAGGACCCTGAGATCTCCACCCTGAGATCATGACCAAGCAGAAACCAAGAGTAGGAAGCTTAACTGACTGTGCCACCCAGACACCCCTGAACTTATTTTTTTTTACACTTTTAAAAATGTTTTTATCCAAGCTAGTCATAGGTATCATTTTAAAAATCAAATAAGCAATTGAAAGACACAATAAATAGCACAGAATTTTCCACTGGCAATTAATAGGTACAAGCACAGCATAACTAAATGCTAGGAGAAGTTGCCTGATGCAAGTTCTAGGCATACATCTGATAGGCAGGCTCTACACTGAATTGAGTATAGAGGTTAGTGAGAATGAGCAGATGCTTAGAATAAGGAAAGCATGCAGCCCCTTAGAAGGAAGTAAATCAAGCTGAGAAGATTGGAGCTGACTGTGCTCAATAGATACTTGATTTAAAAAAAAAAAGATGTGGAGTCATAATCAGTATTTCACAATGTGAACCATTAGCTTGCAGAAATGATCTAAGCAGGCAGCATTCAACTAATGTTTATTGAGCAACTATTATGTTCCAGATACTTTTTTTGAATGCTAGATGAATCACATAGACCCAACTCAATAGTAGAGCTAAGATATATACTACAATCAATCACTACAATACAAAGCAGAAGATAATAATTGGTCATAGTATCCAAAATCTATTAAGAACTTATCAAACTCAACACCCAAAGAACAGATAATTCAAGCAAGAAATGGGCAGAAGATATGAACAGACATTTCTGCAAAGAAGACATCCAGATGGCCAACAGACACATGAAAAATTGCTCAACATTATTTGGCATCAGGGAAATACAAATCAAAACCACAATGAGATACCACCTTGCACCAGTCAGAATGGCTAAAATCAACAGGTCAGGAAATGACAGATGTTGGCGAGGATGCGAAGAAAGGGTCCTGGAGAAGGGGTATATGCCAAGGGCGAGCAGTAAATACAGAAACCTATTACAATAAGTGGAGAACTAATGTACAGTGATAGTTTAATGGAAACAGAATCCTGGGACACATTACCAACAGTAACAATAAAAAAAAACTTTTCTGGCAAAATTAACAAGTTAACAGAAACCTATTATTTACAGGTACAAACTAGGAACTAGTAGATAAGTAAGTCCTGTACAGAATAGTGATTATAGTCAATAACTGTGTTAAAAACTACAAAGTTGGGGCGCCTGGGTGGCTCAGTGGGTTAAAGCCTCTGCCTTCGGCTCAGGTCATGACCCCAGGGTCCTGGGATCGAGCCCCACATCGGGCTCTCTGCTCTGCAGGGGGCCTGCTTCCCCCTCTCTCTCTGCCTGCCTCTCTGCCTACTTGTGATTTCTGTCTGTCAAATAAATAAATAAAATCTTTAAAAAAAAACAACTACAAAGTTGCTAAGAGACTAGATCTTAATTGTTCCTAGGCCCAAAAAAGAGATGATAATTATGTGACATGATAGAGTGCCAGATAAATTATGGTGGTAATCATACTGCAGTTTATCTATGTATCAAATCAACATGTTGTGCACTTAAACTTACAAAATGTATGTCAATTATATTTCAATTTTTAAAAGTGGCTTTGAACTCAGAAAACTTTGAAAAAATGAGTTAGAAATCATTAAGAAAATAGTTTTAGGGCACCTGGGTGGCTCAGTGGGTTGGGCCGCTGCCTTCAGCTCAGGTCGTGGTCTCAGGGTCCTGGGATCGAGTCCTGCATCGGGCTCTCTGCTTAGCGGGGAGCCTGCTTCCCTCTCTCTCTCTCTGCTTGCCTCTCTGCCTACTTGGGATCTCTCTCTGTCAAATAAATAAATAAAATCTTAAAAAAAAAAAAAGAAAGAAAACAGTTTTAACCACGAAACTCTTAATGATAGAGAACAAGCTACGGGTTGATGGAGGGCGGTGGCTGGGAGGTGGGCTAGGGTGATGGGCATTAAGGAGAGCACTTGTTATGATGAGCACTGGGTGTTGTATGTTAAGTGATGAGTCACTAAATTCTATTCCTGAAACCAATATTACACTATATGTTAACTAACTAGAATTTAAATAAAAATTTGAAGAAATTTAAAAAAAAAGAAAACAGGTGGAAAATTTGAAAACCAAATGGAAGTGTCAACATATATATAGGAAGCACCTACTGAATTTCTAGCACCATGCATGTCCAACATTTTGTACTATGGTCTTCTTCTGGATCTAAATGATTATAGTTAGTATTTTGTAATATCTGCTATTTTCCAGGTACTTTATTGTATTGTCTCTAATCCTTAAGACAGCCCTGAAAAGTAGACACTAGTATCCCCATATTTTTAAAGTAATATCTACCCCCAACTTGGGGCTTGAACTCACAACCCTAAGATCAAGAGTTGCATGCTCTACTGACTGAGCCAGCCAGGCACACTATCCCCATTAAAACAAAACAAAACAAAACAAAACAAAAAAAAAAAAGAAGAAGGAAAGAAAAAGAAAAGGAAAGAAACTGACACTTAGGAATTGGTCTTGCCTGAATTCACAGAGCTAGTACATTGCAAAGCAGATGGTCTCCAAACCCTGTGCTTTGCCTACTGTGTAATACTGACTAAAGAGTGTGAACACCAACAGAATATTTAAAGTGAGAATTCTATGTACTACGTACAATTGCATTGTGTGTGTGAATCAATGTATATATGTGCATGCAGATGCATATACATGATCATTCTGAACAACAGTAAGTTTGTTTTAAAAATAGGTAGCACATTACTATAGACAGTGTAGTGTAGAAGTTAAGAATACAGGCCATAGAGTGAAGCTGTGTTATTTCACCATAAATCATAGTCTGGATGTGAGCTCCCTTTTCTGTAAAACCAGGGGTATTGTGAGGTCTACACATACAAGGAATGTACAAGGCTGCCTGGCACAGTTTTTGGCACAAATAAAATTCTATTTAAGTGTTAGTCATTAGCATTAGCATTAATAAGTTAATCGGTACCTTTTATTCTCAAATTTTTTGGCCTCTTCTCTCCTATTTATACAAAGATTGTTACACATTAAACCTGGATTCCATAATCCATAGGCATCAGTGACACTAAGATGCTTACCTCACATCCAAGATGTAAGAGGAAACATCAATCTATTTCAAGGTGGGCCACAGACAGGCTGTAACTTAGAGGTATGGATGGGCCTATCAAATAAATCAAATCAAATTTAGGAAAAGTTGGGACAGATAGACACTCTTTGGGATAAGTATACCAAGATGCAGAAAAGGTTATAGGGATATCAACAATGTTTAGGACATTATTGGGTAGAGCAATTCCTTGTAGACTGGTTATTTAGGCATTTGTTTATATATAATGTAGTAGGACTGGATAAAGGGAATTTAAATACCCTTTATACACAAACCATTCTTTACATTCTTTGGCTATGTAATGCTATAGGCAGACAGTAATGATTAACAGTTTTAGGATGATTGCAATGAGATACAGCTGAAAAGATGCATCTCTAAGGAATTTTGAGACTAGGAATGGTGACTAATTGAATTTGGGTGTAGAGAGAGGAAGTTCTAGGTGATTCCAAAGTTCAGTCATGAGAGGTGATAGGATTACAAGAATGGTGGGTGCATTAACCAAAGTGGGGTTGGGAAAAACAGATCTAGTATGCCCACTGACATTGTCCAGTTTTAGACTTTGAGTTTAGAGTGACAATATCACATTCACTAGAGAGGTCTTTTGAGCCAAAACCAACGAGATGCAATTTTTGCAAGGATAACTGTAAATTCCTACATTTAAGAAAAGAATTCAATTGCACAAGTCCAGGATGTTGGGTTATCTCCTTCACAGTTATCTTTTTGGAAGTGGGTTTCTGATGGCCACACACAAAATCAATTATGCAACAATAATGTGGCCTGGTGCTGAAAGAGTGCATGCCATGTTGGGTTGCATTAGTAGAAGTGCAGTCATCTGCCTGAGGGAGATTCTGTGGTCTCACCAGCATCTATGCTAAGAGATCACATTTCCTGTCTTACCCTAGGCACCATGTTTCCAGAGAGGGGTGCTTATAAAAATGAGAGAGTGACCAGGACAGTGAGGGGTCTGGAAATTATATCCTGAGGGAAATGGTTAAGGAAGAATGAAACAAATTCAGATGGAGTATGATAGCAATCTTCAAATATTTGAAAGATGATTATGTGGCAGAGAGCAGGGGGAATAAAGCTGTTTGTTTTTTTTTTAAGATTGCCATGGGAAAAATTAGACGTTACAGAGAGCCTGACAAACAAACAAACAAAAAAGATAAATAAACAAGTAAATAACTCTTCCTAAGAAATAAAAGAACTACCCTTTACTGACTGTGTACATGAGGGTTATCCATTTGCATTTTATATGCTGCACTAGGTGATATATAAAAATTCTTCCTGATTTTAAGATGTTATAATTCCCTGGTCAGGGGACCATGACAAACCATTTTGTAGAGATGGAATCTTTCTTTCTTTTTTTTTTTTTTTTAAAGATTTTATTTATTTATTTGACAGACAGAGATCACAAGTAGGCAGAGAGGCAGGCAGAGAGAGAGAGGAGGAAGCAGGCCCCCCGCTGAGCAGAGAGCCCGATGCGGGGCTCGATCCCAGGACCCTGAGATCATGACCTGAGCCGAAGGCAGGGGCTTTAACCCACTGAGCCACCCAGGTGCCCCGAGATGGAATCTTTCGATCCATAGCAATATGCTAGTTTCCAAAGACGGAAGAGTTATATTCTGAATATGCCAACAGAAATTTCATTACAGATAATTACTGAAGTAACAGAAGTTTCAAACTTATCCAGTAGCTGTCTCTTATATGACTATAAAGGCCTCCCTTAGGAACTATCCTTAACCATAGAGTGTTACTAGTGAAGCCCTGAATGTGTTCTTTCTGGATGCCTGGTATTTTTGAAACCCTTTGTGAATTGAATACCATTCGGAATAACCTTGTCCAGGCATCTCAAATAGTTCACCTCAAACAACTTGTCAAGGCATCCCAATTAGTTCACCTCAAACATCACCTTCTCAGAGAGATTTTCTCTAATGACCCAATCTGGTCTTGAGTTAGCTCCTTCCACCATCCCACCCTCCCTTCCGTTTTAGATTTATTTATTTGGGAGAGAGAGCGAGCATGAGTATGGGGATAGGGTAGAAGGAGAGAGAAATTCAATCAGACTCCATGCTAAGTGTAGAAACAGACATAGAGCTCAATCACAGGACCCCAAGCTCAGATCTGAGCTGAAACCAAGAGTTAGATGCTTAATCAACTGTGCCACCCAAGTGCCCCAACATAAAGTTACTTTACAACCCATTAATTTGTTTTCTCTCCTTTATATGAAGCACTTAATACTAACAGAAATTACTTTGTTATCTGTCTCACCTCCCAACATGTAAGCACTATGAGAGAGGGATAGTAGGTGTCCTTGTCATTCTAGTATTCAGAATACCATGCATATTATATACATATAATAAATGTGAATGAATTAGTACAATATTTAGGTTGGGTTTTGAGGTATTTCTCAAGGGAAATTTAGTCCTTGCTGTAATGCCTCTGGAACTTCTTTATAATTTATGTCATGGATATAGTGATGGAGTATACCACACAGTCGTTAGGATACTTTATGAATTTAAAGGTCATAAATGGATCTTCTTTTAGTTACCTTACTCTATCAAGAATAATTCTGCTTCCATTCACTTCATCTTAGTTTTAACTTTAGAATCCTTTAAAATCTTGAGATTTTCAGTTGAGTCCTCTTCATCTTCTGTATGTCATGGTCTTGGTGTTGAGCTCAGAATTTTAGATGGTTACCTTTTCCAGCCAAAGGGCCATCCATTTAATGTGTCATCCAAAGCAGGTGCCTTTTTATGGGTCATCTATCCATTTTATAGCACTTTCCTTGGAGTTGTTCAATCAGAAAACCAACTGTGGCTGTCAGCCACCCTACCACAGTTGCCCAGATTGCTCTTCAAAATTACATTTCTTCAAACCTTGTACATCTCCTCCAAGCAGGTGGTTTTATTTCATATTTAATAGGGAAAGAAAAGCCAGATACTATCAGTCAGGAACTCCCTCATCTTTCTATCACCAAATCCATCCATGGCTCTCATCTGCATGTACATAAGAGTTCCTACTCTTATGCAGAGCCAGCACCCACTTATACTTTGGATTATATCCTCTCTCATTTTCTAAAGGATTTTGATTCTGAAATGATCCCTCTCCTTATATCATTAGTTTCTCATTCTCTGCAGAATTATTTCCAACAGCATGTAAATAAGCTGTACTGTCTTTTATTTTTAAAGAAAAAACCCTCCAGATGTCTGCTAATTTTCTAAGATTCTTTATAGCAAAAGTTCATAAGAGAATTGTCTATTACCCATTATCTTCACTTTTTCACATTTTCTCCACAGCCTACTCAATCAGAGTTTCTTCCCCAACACTTCACCCCTTTTGCCAAGGTTACTAATGATTTTCATGTTGTTAAATCCAGCGGTTATATTCATGCTTTTATTTTACTTAACCTTCCCTTGGGATATGGCCTGCATCTTCTTTTTAAAAAATATCTTTCTTTTCCTTTTCTTTTCCCTTGGCTTCTGTGACACTATGTATCTTGGAGAACCTAAGTCATAGATTTCTGTAATTTATTGTGGCTGTGTTCTCAGGAGAAACCTATAAAAGTATGAGGAAGCAGAGGAGAGCAGGGAAAGAATCAAGGTTAATATCTGATTTCAGGAGAAATTAGCCTTATCCCACCAGAGTTCCGGAACATGCCCTGCACCACAGAGGCAGGGGGGCTGGTTGTTACATCCCTGCATTCATTATAGGATATACTCCACCCTGAGAGGGTGGAGTAGAGGCATAATCTTCCAGGCACCTCCAGGTTAAGCCTCTCCTAGTAGCCAAGGGAAATACTTCAGAGAAAGATGCAGTAGAAAGTCCTCAGCAGGAAAAGTCTGGTTCTTGAGGATTGAGCACAGTCTCAGTAAAGAGATCTGCTACACCAGATGCTGCAGGTGTCCCACCCTCCCTGTCTACCTCACTGGCCATTCCTTTTCCTCTGCTAGGCTCAATCTTCTCCCACACTCTCACTCTCAGTGATCTCTTACAGTTCCATAGGATACCTTTTACTTGCTGAAGTCTCAAATTTAACCCTCTGGTCTTGACCACGTTAGAGAGTTCAGACTTATATTTACAACTGCCTACTTGATATTTTCACCTGAAGGTCTAAAAGGCATCTTAATTTTAATAGCGATAAAACAGAACTCTTGATTCCTTGTCTTTCCCCATCCTGCCCTTGTCCTAGTTGTCCTCATCTCAGGCGTTCAAGCTCCAAAGCTTGATTCTATCCATGACTCCTCTCTTTATCTTACATCTCACAAGCTTCTGGCTCTACTTCCAGAGCATATCTCACACTCATCCACTTCTTTCCATCTCTATCACCACCCTTCTAGCCCAAACCATCCTAATTTCTTGGCCTGACCACTGCAGTTATGCCTCTGAAGAGTGTGGTAGCTCTGCTCTTTATCTCTTGCTCCCCTGAAGACTATTCTGTATACAGCTGTCAGAGTGCTGCCATTAAGATATATACCAACTAATGCTATGTTTGCTCAAAACCCTACAGTCATTTATCACTACTCTTCGAGTAAAATCCCAATCCTTCACCCTGGTTTACAAAACCATGTACAATTTGGCCCAAGTATACCTTTGCAACCTCATGTTTTGCTGGCTTTGCCCATTATGCTCAGCCACATCTCTTGGTTCCCCAACTGTGCTAAGAATGTTCCTGTTTTGGGGTCTTCATTTTGGCCATTTCTTTTTTATTATCATTGTTCAGATCTCAATTTAAATATCAACTTCTAAGACAAGCTTCCTGATCAGCCAATCACTATCTCTTCATTCCTTTAATTATATACAGAGCACTTAATGCTACCTAATATTTTTCTTATTTTCTTATTTTTTTAACCTTCATTCACTTCTTTTTCTTTTTTTTTTTAATTTGAGTTTAATTTAGTTAGTATAGTATGTATTAATTGTTTCAGAGGTAGAATTTAGTGATTCATCAGTTGCATATAACACCTAGTATTCATTATATCAAGTGCCTTCCTTAATGCTGACAACCCAATTACCCCATCTTCCCACCCACTCCCCACCCTCCCCCAGTAACCTCAGTTTGTTCCCTGGAGTTAAGAGTTTCTTATGGTTTGCCTCCCTCTCTGTTTTTACCTTATTTTTCCTTCCCTTCTCCTATGTTCATCTGTTTTGTTTCTTTAATTCCACATATGGGAGCATCTGGGTGGCTCAGACTGTTAAGCATCTGCCTTCTGCTCAGGTCATGATTCCAGAGTCCCTCAGTGGGGAGTCTGCTTCTCTCTGTGCCCCTCTCCCCACTTCTCTAGAAACTCTCTCACTTCCTCTTTCACTCTCTCTCAAATAAATAAATAAAATATTAAAAAAATAAATTCCACATACGAGTGAAATCATATGGTACTTATCTTTCTCTGACTGACATATTTTGCCTAGCATAATACCCTCTAGTTCTATCCATGTCATTGCAAACAGCAAGATTTCATTCTTTTTTGATGGCTGAGTAATATTCCATTCTATATACACCACATCCTATTTGTCCATTCATCTGTCAGTGAACATCTGGGCTCCTTCGTATTTTGGCTGTTGTGTTAACACTGCTACTATAAACATTGCTGTGCATGTGTCCCTTTGAATCACTGTCTTGTGTTCTTTGGTTCATCCAAAGGTTCAAGCCTACTAGTGCAATTACTGCATCATAGGGTAGTTTTATTTTTAACTTTTTAAGGAACCTCCACTCTGTTTTCCAGAGTGGCTTCACTGGTTTGCATTCCTACCAACAGTGTAAGAAAGTTCCCTTTTCTCTGCATCCTTGCCAACATCTGTTGTTTCCTGAGTTGTTAATTTTAGCCATTTTAACCAGTGTAAGGTAGTATCTTGTTGCGGTTTTGATTTGTATTTCCCAGATGATGAGTAATGTTGAGCATTTTTTCATGTGTCTGTTAGCCACTTATATGTTTTCTTTGGAAAATGTCTATTCATGTCATCTGCCTGTTTCTTGACTGGATTTTTTGTTTTTTTGGGTGTTGATTTTGATAAGTTCTTTATAGACTTTGGATACTAGCCATATATCTGATACATCATTTATGAAAATCTTCTCCATTCTGTAGGTTGTCTTTTAGTTTTGTTGGCTGTTTCCTTTGCTGTGCTATTTTATCCTGATGAAGTCCCAACAGTTCATTTTTGCCTTTGTTTCCCTTGTCTATAGAGATGTGTCTAGCAAGAAGTTGCTACAGCCGAGTCAAAGAGGTTGCTGCCTGTGTTCTCTAGGATTTTGATGGTTTCCTCTCTCACATTTAGTTCTTTCATCCATTTTGAACTTATTTTTGTGTGTGGTATAAAAAAAGTGGTTCAGTTTCATTCTTCTGTATGTGGCTGTCCAATTTTCCCAACACCATTTGTTGAAGAGACTCTTATTTCCAGGATATTCTTTCCTGCTTTGTCAAAGATTAGTTGACTATAGAGTTGAAGGCCCATTTCTGGGTTCTCTATTCTGTTCTATTGATCTATGTGTCTGTTTTTCTGCCAGTACCATACTGTCTTGATGATGACAACTTTGTAGTAAAGCTTGAAGTCTTCAATTGTGATGCCTCCAGCTTTGGTTTTCTTTTTCAACATTACTTTGGCTATTTGGGGTCTTTTCTGGTTCCATATAAATTTTAGAATTGTTTGTTACAGCTCTGTAAAATGCTGGTGGTATTTTGATAGTGATTGCATGAAATGTGTAGATTGCTCTGGGTAGCACAGATATTTTAACAATATCTGTCCTTCCAATCCATGAGCATGGAATGTTTTTCCATTTCTTTGTGTCTTCCTTAATTTCTTTCATAAGTGTTATGTAGTTTGTAGAGTATAGATCCTTTATCTCTTTGGTTAGGTTTATTCCTAGGTATCTTAGGGTCTTTGGCATAATTGTAAATGGGATTGATTCCATGATTTCTCTTTCTGCTGCTCCATTGTTAGTGTATAGAAATGCAACAGATTTCTGTACATTGATTTTTATATCCTAGAACTTCATTGAATTTGTGTATCAGCTCTAGCTGGAGTCTTTCGGGTTTTCTTTTTCTTTTTTCTCTTCATTGTCTTTATTATTTTTTTTAATTTTACTTTTTAAAAAAATTTCTTTTCAGTGTTCCAGAATTCATTGTTTATGCACCACACCCAGTGCTCCATGCAATACGTGCCCTCCATAATACCCACCACCTGGCTCATCCAACTTCCCACCCTCTGCCCCTCCAAAACCCTCAGTTTGTTCCTCAGAGTCCACAGTCTCTCATGGTTCATCTCCCCCTCCAATTTCCCCCAACTCCCTTCTCCTCTCCATCTCCCCATGTCCTCTGTGTTATTTCTTATGCTCCACAAATAAGCAAAACCATATGATAATTGACTCTCTCTGCTTGACTTAACTCAGCATAATCTCTTCCAGTCCCGTCCATGTTGCTACAAAAGTTGGGTATTCATTCTTTCTGATGGAGGCATAATACTCCATAGTGTATATGGACCACATCTTCCTTATCCATTCATCTGTTGGAGGGCATCTTGGTTCTTTCCATAGTTTGGTGACTGTGGCCATTGCTGCTATGAACATTGGGGAACAGATGGCCCTTCTTTTCACTACATCTGTATCTTTGGGGTAAATACCCAGTAGTGTAATTGCAGGGTCATAGGGAAGCTCTATTTTTAATTTCTTAAGGAATCTTCACACTGTTTTCCAAAGTGGCTGCACCGACTTGCATTCCTACCAACAGTGTAAGAGGGTTCCCCTTTCTCCACATCCTCTCCAACACACGTTGTTTCCTGTCTTGTTAATTTTGGCCATTCTGATTGGTGTAAGGTGGTATCTCAATGTGGTTTTGATTTGAATCTCCCTGATGGCTAGTGATGATGAACATTTTTTCATGTGTCTGTTAGCCATTTGTATGTCTTCATTGGAGAAGTGTCTGTTTATGTCTTCTGCCCATTTTTTGACATGATTATCTGTTTTGTGTGTGTTGAGTTTGAGAAGTTCTTTATAGATCCTGGTTATCAGCCCTTTGTCTGTATTGTCATTTGCAAATATCTTCTCCCATTCCGTGGGTTGCCTCTTTGTTTTGTTGACTGCTTCCTTTGCTGTGCAGAAGCTTTTGATCTTGATGAAGTCCCAAAAGTTCATTTTCGCTTTTGTTTCCTTTGCTTTTGGAGACATATCTTGAAAGAATTTGCTTGGCTGATGTCGAAGAGGTTACTGCCTATGTTCTCCTCTAGGATTCTGATGGATTCCTGCCTCATGTTGAGGTCTTTTATCCATTTTGAGTTTATCTTTGTGTATGGTGTAAGAGAATGGTCGAGTTTCATTATTCTACACATAGCTGTCCAATTTTCCCAGCATGATTTATTGAAGAGACTGTCTTTTTTCCACTGTATTTTTTCCCCTGCTTTGTTGAAGATTATTTGACCATAAAGTTGAGGGGCCATATCTGGGCTCTCTACTCTGTTCCACTGGTCTATGTGTCTATTTTTTGTTTTTTGTTTTTTGTTTTTTAAAGGTTTTATTTATTTATTTGACAGACAGAGATCACAAGTAGGCAGAGAGGCAGGCAGAGAGAGACAGTGGAGGAAGCAGGCTCCCTGCCAAGCAGAGATCCTGATGCAGGGCTTGATCCCAGGACCCTGGGATCATGACCTGAGTTGAAGGCAGAGGCTTTAAACCACTGAGCCACCCAGGCGCCCCTATTTGTCTGTTTTTATGCCAGTACCATGTTGTCTTGGTGATCACAGCTTTGTAGTAAAGCTTGAAATCGGGCAACGTGATGCCCCAGTTTTGTTTTTCTTTTTCAACATTTCCTTAGCAATTCAGGGTCTCTTCTGATTCCATACAAATTTTACGATTCTTTGCTCCAGCTCTTTGAAAAATGCTGGTGGAATTTTGATCAGAATGGCATTGAAAGTATAGATTGCTCTAGGCAGTATAGACATTTTAACAATGTTTATTTTTCTGATCCATGAGCATGGAATGGTCTTCCATCTTTTTGTGTCTTCTTCAATTTCTTTCATGAGTGTTCTCTAGTTCCTTGAGTATAGTTCCTTTACCTCTTTGGTTAGGTTTATTCCCAGGTATCTTATGGTTCTTAGTGCTATAATAAATGGAATCGATTCTCTAATTTCCCTTTCTGTATTTTCACTGTTAGTTTATAAGAAAGCAACTGATTAAAAAAAAAAAAAGAAAGCAACTGATTTCTGTACATTGATTTTGTATCCTGCCACATTACTGAATTGCTGTATGAGTTCTAGTAGTTTGGGGGTGGACTCTTTTGGGTTTTCCACACAAAAAATCACGTCATCTGCAAAAAGAGAGAGTTTGACTTCTTCTTTGCCAATTGGAATACCTTTTATTTCTTTTTGTTGTTTTATTGCTGTTGTTAGGACTTCTAGTACTATGTTGAACAACAGTGGCGAGAGTGGGCATCCTAGTCGTGTTCCTCATCTCAACGGGAAGACTGCCAGTTTTTCTCCATTGAGAATGATATTCACTGTGGGTTTTTCACAGATAGATTTTATGCGTTTGAAGAATTTTCCCTCTATCCCTATACTTTGAAGCGTCTTAATCAGGAACAGATGCTGCATTTTGTCAAATGACTTTTCTGCATCAATTAAGAGGACCATGTGGTTCTTCTCTCTTCCCTTATTGATTTGTTCTATCACATTGGTTGATTTGCGAATGTTGAACCACCCTGGCAACCCAGGGATAAATCCCACCTGGTCATGGTGGATAATCTTTTTAATGTACTGTTGGATCCTATTAGCTAGGATCTTGTTGAGAATCTTAGCATCCATATTCATCAGTGATATTGGTCTGAAATTCTCCTTTTTGGTGGGGTCTTTGCCTGGTTTGGGGATCAGGGTAATGCTGGCTTCATAAAAGAGTCTGGAAGTTTTCCTTCTGCTTCAATTTTTTGAAACAACTTCAGGAGAATAGGTATTATTTCTTCTTTAAAAGTTTGGTAGAATTCCCCAGGGAATCCATCAGGTCCTGGGCTCTTGTGTTTTTGGGAGGTTTTGGATCACTGCTTCAATCTTGTTACTAGATATCGGTCTATTCATGTTGTCAATTTCTTCCTGTTTCAGTCTTGGGAGTTTATAGTTCTCCAGGAATGCATCCATTTCATCTAGATTGCTTAGCTTATTGGTATATAACTGTTGATAATAATTTCTGATGATTGTTTCTATTTCCTTGGTGTTAGTTGTGATCTCTCCCTTTTCATTCATAATTTTATTAATTTGGGTCTTCTCTCTTTTCTTTTGGATTAGTTTGACTAATGGTTTATCGATCTTATTGATTCTTTCAAAAAACCAGCTTCTAGTTTCATTGATGCATTCTACTGTATCTCTAGTTTCTATTTCATTGATCTCTGCTCTAATCTTGATTATTTACCTTCTTGTATGGGGGGCTGGCTTAATTTGTTGTTGATTCTCCAGTTCTTTAAGGTGTAAAGATAGCTGGTGTATTCTGGATTTTTCAATTTTTTTGAGGGAGGCTTGGATGGCTATGTATTTCCCCCTTAGGACCACCTTTACTGTATCCCATAGATTTTGGACCGAAGTGTCTTCATTCTCATTGGTTTCCATGAATTGTTTAAGTTCTTCTTTGATTTCCTGGTTGATCCAAGCATTCTTAAGCAAGGTGGTCTTTAGCTTCCAGGTGTTTTAATTCCTTCTGAACTTTTTCTTGCGGTTGAGCTCCAGTGTCAAAGCATTGTGATCTGAGAATATGCAGGGAATAATCTCAATCTTTTAGTATCAGTTGAGCCCTGATTCGTGACCCAGTATGTGGTCTATCCTGGAGAAGGTTCCATGTGCACTCGAGAAGAATGAGTACTCTATTGTTTTAGGGTGGAATGTTCTGTATGTATCTATGAGGTCCACTTGGTCCAATGTGTCATTCAATGCTCTTGTTTTTTATTGATTTCCTGCTTGGATGATCTGTCTATTACTGAGAGTGGTGTGTTAAGATCCCCTACTATTAATGTATTCATATCAATATGACTCTTTATCTTGATTAACAGTTTTCTTATGTAATTGGCTGCTCCCATATTGGGGGCATAAATATTTACAATTGTTAGAACTTCTTGGTGGATAGACCCTTTAAGAATGATGTAGTGTCCTTCTGTATCTCTGACTTCAGTCTTTAGTTTAAAATCTAATTTATCTGATATGAGAATTGCCAGCCCAGCCTTCTTTTGAGGCCCATTGGCATGAAAGATGCTTCTCCATCCCTTCACTTTCAGTCTGGATGTATCCTTAGGTTCAAAATGGGTCTCTTGTAGACAACATAGGTATGGGTCCTGTAGTTTTATCCAATCTGTAACTCTGTGCCATTTTATGGGCACATTTAGGCCATTCACATTGAGAGTGATTATTGAGAGATACATCTTTATTGACATCATGCTACCTGTGAAATCCTTGTTTCTATAGTTGTCTCCATAAATTTCTGTTCAATGATATCCTTGGGTTTTTTCCTCTTTTATAGAACCCCCCTTAATATTTCTTGTAGTGCCGGCTTGGTGGTGACATACTCTTTTAAACCTTGCTGGTCTTGGAAGCTCTTTCGCTCTCCATCCATTTTGAATGTCAGTCTTGCTGGATAAAGTATTCTTGGCTGCATGTTCTTCTCATTTAGTGCCCTGAATACATCTTTCCAGCCCTTTCTGGCTTGCCAGGTTTCTGTGGATGGGTCTGACGTTATTCTGATGGACTTTTCTCTGTGCATAAGGAATCTCTTCCCCCTAGCTGCTTTCAAGAGCTCCTGTCTAAAATTATGATTCATCATTTTCACAGTCAGGTGTCTCGAGGCCTTCCTAGATTCTACGATCTTGGGGGA
Organism: Martes martes; assembly: GCF_963455335.1. NCBI lineage: Eukaryota > Metazoa > Chordata > Mammalia > Carnivora > Mustelidae > Martes > Martes martes. Next base: position 44,415,046 of record NC_137891.1, on the reverse strand, counting down.
AACCTTTGTGCCTCTAGAACATGAATGCTGGTTCCATTCACCAGATTGGGAAATTTTTCCTGGAGAATTTGTTCAGCTATATCCTCTAGTGTTCTTTCTTTCTCCTCCCCCTCAGGGATTCCAATAATTCTGACGTTGGAGCATTTCATGGCATCACTTATTTCCCTAATTCTGTTTTCATGGTTACTAAGCTGTTTGTTCCAGGCTTCCTCCTGATCCTTTTTCTCTATCAGTTTTTCCTCTAGATCACTAATTCTATCTTCTGCCTCAGATACCCTAGCTTTTAGAGAATTTAGATTCAAATGGAACTCATTGAGAGCATTGTTAATATCATCCCTGGTGGCTTTCACTTCTGCCCTAATCAATTCCATTTTGTCATTAAAGGCTTTCTCCAACCTAGCCATTACTTGGATAATTGTAAGCCTGAATTCCCTTTCCAACATACTGTTTATGTCCATATCCAATAGCTGTGATGGAGAGGGCACAGTCTCTGAATTCTTCCTCTGTTGGGCATTCCTCCTCCTAGTCATTTTGGTGAGAGATGGCTGAAGGGATGTGTAGCTAAATATATCAACCATGGTGCAGGCAAGGTGCATTCTGGAACACTTCTGAGCAATCGGGAGTCCCCACCAAAAAGAAAAAAAGAGAGAGAGAGAAAGAGAGAGAGAGAAAAGAAAAAAGAAAAGAGAAGACCCAGCCCAAATGGGCCCCAAAGGTAGGATTTATAAAGTATACAAACAAAAAGAGACAAACAAAAAGACTGACAAAAGTTAATGACAAGGAAAAAAAAAAAAAGAACCCAAATATAAGATTTATATACTACCAGAGCAAAAACAAATACACAGAAACACTGATAGAAGAAAAAGATGGGAGAGTGGTTATAAATTCTCAGTGTGGGTGAGGAAGGTTATTTTGATTCTCCCTGGATGTATCTTGATATCTTTGTTAAAGGACTCAACTTTCCTGAGATAAAGGGGGATTAAAACTGGTTTATATATAGGGGTAGCATTGATTGGGGAAAGGGGATTACCTTGAAGCTTATCCCTATATGAATGTTAAAAAAAAAAATAAAAAAAATAGAAAAGCAAAAGAAAACCACAGTAAATGTATCAAAAAAGTTCAAGTTAAAAGGTTATTATGGAATTTGTTGTACTAAGCATCTCACTGTGATGGTAAATAGGTAAATAGATTTCAATTTAAAAAATTGAAAAGAGTGAGAATAGTGGGAACGAATTAAAAATAAAAGTTGTATCTATGAAGTAGTACTGGTTGTCCTCTTGGTTTTTTTTTTTTTTGTTGTTGTTGTTGTTGTTTTGTCTGGCTTTCTGCAGGAGGGGCCTGCCATGTGATTTTTCAGGCAGTCTTGCTAGAATTGAGTCCTCCTGCCCACTATCAAGGGGCTGGGCTCTGAGGAAACTGGTTTTTCAGTTTTTTGTTCTCTGGAGGTTTTGGAGGTTTTTTTTTTCCTCCCCTTGGTGGATTTTTACAGTTCTTTGGAGGTTTAGAGGAAAGCAAACTGCACCCAGACCTCTGTCTCAGAGAGAAGCCTCAGTCTGTTCCCCTCTGGGTGCTCCAGAGCACATAAATTACCCCTCTGCCACTGGCAGAGCACATTCCCAGTCACAGTCTCAGGGGTCGCAGTAACTCCTGCTTTTACCCAAAACCAGGAGAAGTACTAGTCCAGAGAGCTGGCTTCCAGCAGCTGCCTCTGCCACGACTGTCTGGGTAGGTCCAGACCACCAGAGAGGTCCCAACCAGAGATAGCACACTGAGATTTTCACGCTGGCCAGGGCTGGGAGTGTTCAGACTCTCACTGGTACTAGAGAGCACGGGCTAGCCCCTGCACGTACCTCTCTCCAGGTAGGGTGTGGAGGGCGACTCATACCCCAGTCGCCCAGCACGCGTGCAGAGTGCAAAAGGCTGTGGTTATAGAGAGCGCCAGCTGGCATCCACACCAGACTCTCTCATGCGCACCACCACCCAGACGCTCTCATGCATGCCAGCAGCTCAGGGACCAAAGCCTGGCTTCTTCGCTGCACTCTCTCTGGCTCAACGAACCAGCGGCGGCCGTCCTGGGTCTGTGGGCTTAAGTCCCTGTCCCTAATCGCCCGATTCCACCAACTTCCCCTTAAGATCTTTTGCTCTTTTTGAGCGCTTTCAACCAGACTCCAAGTTAATGCTGGTCCCCAATCCCAGGGCACTCTTGTATTGGGGTATTACTTTCCAAAGGGTTGCTTCTGGTGGCTCTCTCCCCCTTTTGTTTATCTTCCAATATCAGTCCGATGTTCACATTCTGCTTTACCTGTCCACTGGTGTCTTCTGTCCCCGTAGAGATCCAGAAGCGTATAATTCTAATATCAGGCTGATTTCATGGGTGATCAGAGTTCTTTGGTAGATAATCAGCTCACTTTAGGGGACCGGTTGTAACAGCGCCTCCTAATTCTCCACCATCTTGTCTCCACTCCTTGGGTTTTCTACATAGAGTATCATGTTGTCTGAAAAGAGTGAACGTTTCACTTCTTCTTTGCCAATTTGAATGCCTTTTATTTCTATTTGTTGTCTGATTGCTGAGGTAATGACTTCCAGTACTATGTTGAATCACAGTGGTTAGAATGGACATCATGTCATGTTCCTGACCTTAGGGGAAAAGCTCTCAGTTTTTCCCTGTTGAGGATGATACTAGCTTTGGGTCTTTCATATATGACCTTTATGATGTTGAGGCATATTCCCTCTATCGCTATATTTTGGACAGTTTTTATCAAAGAAGAATGCTGTATTTTGCCAAATGCTTTTTCTGCATCTACTTAGAGGATCATATGGTTCATATCCGTTCTTTCATTAATGTAGTGTATCACGTTGATTAATTTTTGGATGTTGAAGCACCCCACAGTCCAGGAATAAATCCTACTTGGTTGTGGTGAATAATCCTTTTAATGTACTGTTGGATCTGGTTAGCTAGTATCCTGTTTAGAATTTTGGCATCCATGTTCATCAGAGATATTGGTCTGTAATTCTTTTTAGTGGGGTCTTTGTCTGGTTTTAAGATCAAGGTAATGCTGGCCTTATAGAATGGGTTTGGAAGTTTTCGGTTCATTTTGGGGAACAGTTTCAGAAGAATCGGTATTAAATCTTTAACTGTTTGGTAGAATTCTCCTGGGAAGCCATCCGGCCCTGGACTCTTATTTGTTGGGAGATTTTTGATCACTAATTCAATTTCTTTGCTGGTTATGCATCTGCTCAGATTTTCTATTTCTTCCTGTTTCAGTTTTGGTAGTTTATATGTTTCTAGGAATTTATCCATTTCTTCCAGATTGCTCAGTTTGTTGGCATATACTTTTTCATAATATTCTCTTAAACTTTTATTTCTGTGGTGTTGGTTGTGATCTCTCCTCTCTCATTCATAATTTTATATATTTGGATACTTTCTCTATTCTTTGGTAAATCTGGATAGGAGTTTATCAATCTTAATTTTTTCAAAGAACAGCTCCTAGTTTTGTTGATCTGTTTTTTTTTCTTTTTTTCTCTACATCATTGATTTTTGCTCTAATCTTAATATTTCTCTTCTCCTGATGGATTTAGGCTTTATTTTCTGTTCTTTTTCCAGCTCCTTTGGATATAAGGTTAGGTTGTGTATTTGAGAACTTTTCTTGCTCCTCAAGGAAGGCCTGTATTGCTACATTCTTCTCTCTTAGAACCACCTTTGCTGCATCCTAAAGGTTTTTAACTGTCATATTTTCTTTCTTTCTTTTTTTTTTGAAAGATTATTTATTTATTTATTTGACAGGGATCACAAGTAGGCGGAGAGGCAGGCAGGGTGGGGGGGAAGCAGGCTCCCTGCTGAGCAGGGAGCCCAATAAGAGGCCTGATCCCATGACCCTGGGATCATGACCTGAGCCAAAGGCAGAGGCTCAACACACTGAGCCACCCAGACACCCCTGAACTGTTGCATTTTCATTTTCATTTGCTTCCATGTATTTTTTTTTATTCCTTCTTTAATTTCCTGATGGACCCATTCATTCTTTAGTAGGATTTTTTTAACCTCCATATATTTGTGGTTCTTCCAAATTTTTTCTTGTGGTTCACTTCAAGTTTCATAGCTTTGTGGTCTGAAAATATGCATGGCATGATCCCAATCTTTCTGTACCAGCTGAAACCTGATTTGTGACTCAGTATGTGATCTATTCTGGAGAATGTTCCATGCGCACTTGAAAAGAATGTGTATTCTGCTGCTTTAGGATGAAATACTCTGGTAGATCTGTGAAGTCCATCTGGACTTCCTTGTTGATCTTCTGCTTAGGTAATCTGTCCATTGCAGTAAGTGAGGTGTTAAAGTCCCTTATTATTATTTTATTATTATCAATGAGTTTAAGTTTGTTATTAATTGATTTATAGATTTGGCTGCTCCCAAGTTAAAAGGATAAATATTTACAATTCTTAGATTTTCTTGTTGGATAGACCTCTTTATTATGATATAGGGTCCTTCATTTCTTATTATAGTCTTGTTTCAAATCTAGGTTGTCTGATATAAGGATAGCTACACAAACTTTCTTTTGATGTCCATTAGCATGATAAATGGTTCTCTAACCCCTCACTTTCAATCTGGAGGTGTCTTTGGGTCTAAAAGGAATCTCTTATAAGCAGCATATCTTTGGGTTTTGTTTTTTTATCCACTCTGCTACCCTTTGCTTTTTGATTGGAGGATCAATTTGTCCATTTACATTCAGAGTAATTTTTGAAAGATATGAATTTAGTGCCATTGTATTACCTGTAAAGTTGTTATCTCTGCAAATGGTCCCTGTTCCTTTCCAGTCTCTTTTACTTTTGGACTCTCTTTCCATTCAAAGCATCCCCTTTAATATTTTTTGCTAGGCTAGCTTAGTGTTCACAAGTTCCTTTAGTTTTTGCTTGTCTTGGAAACTCCTTATCTTTCCTTCTACTCTGAAGGACAACCCTGGATAAAGTATCCTTGACAGCATATTTTTCCCACTTAGCATGTTGAATATATGCCAGTCCTTCTGGCCTCGTAGGTCTCTGCAGACCAGTCTGCTGCCAGCCTTATGTGTCTACCCTTGCAGGTTAAGAACCTCTTGTCCCAAGCTACTTTTAGGAATTTTTCCTTATCTTTGTAATTTGCAAATTTCACAATATGTTGTGGTGTTGGCCTATTTTTGTTGATTTTGAGGGGAGTTCTCTGTGCCACCTGGACTGAAACACCTGTTTCCCTAATCTGGGGTTTCTTAGCTATAATTTGTTCACATAAACCTCCTTCCCCCTTTTTTTGCTCTCCTTCTTCTGGGACTCCTTTAATATGGATATTATTTTGCTTTATGGAATCTCTTAGTTCTCTAAGTCTACTTTCATGATCTAATAGCTTTTTTCCCTTCTTTTCAACTTCCTTATTTTCCATAATTTTATCTACTGTATCACTGATTCACTCTTCTAATTCATTCATCCTTGTTTTTATGGCCTCCGCTTGGGACTGCATCTTGGTAATAGCATTTTTAACTTTGGTCTGATTAGATTTTAGTTCTTTTATCTCTATAGTAAGGGATTCTCTAGAGTCTTCAATGCTTTTTTTAAAGACCAGCTAGTATCCCTATAATTGTTGTTTTAAATTCTAGTTCACACATCTATTTCTATCCATATTGATTAAATCCCTGGCCGTGAGTACTACCTCATGTTCTTTGTTTTTGGGTGAATTTCTCCATCTCATCATTTTTTTTTCCATAAAAGAAAAGAAGAAAGAAAAAGAAACAACAACAACAACAACAACAATAGCAGTAGCAGCAAATCACAGATCCTGGGTGTGTTTTAGTCTGGTTGTTAAAGAAACCGGGTCCCAAAATAAATAAATAAATAATAAAAAAATACAATGAAAGGATACAAAAAGTAGAATATATATAAATTAAACTTTAAAAAGAACAAAAAAGAATTGAAAAAAATAAGAAATAACTGGAAAAACAAAATCCCTAAAGAATAAAAGTACAAAGGATACTAGATACTATTGTCCCCTAGAGCTGAAGCTTTGCAGCCCTCTATGATCAGTAAACGTGGTGTGAGCAAGTTGTTTGTGTTGGTCTTCTAGGGGTGGGTCCTGTTGCCCTGAGTCTGAGGTGGATTTGTCCTACTGGAAGTGTACCTGTAGTGTGAAGGGAAGCAGGACTTGATGTAAGCAGCTCCAGACTCCACTAGGTGGTGCTGTTTTGCTCCCTGAAGGCTTTCAGCATTGATGGGCAGCATAAATATGGGGGTGCCCAGCTCTCTAGCTTGGGAGCTGAAAATTTGTGCTCCCCCACTCTTTGGTGAGCTCTCACAGAAGAGCAACCACTCATCTCCCCAGTTTCTGTCAGAACTCTGTGTTCACCCTGCCTATGTCCAAGCTTTTTTTTTTTTTTTTTTTTTTTTTTTTTAAATCTTAGGCATGTGACTGAGTTTCAAAACTCCCAATTTTTAGGGACCTCTCACTGTTCCTCCCAGGGAGAGTGTCCCAACGCTTCTGCCTTTTGCTGGACCCATCCCAGGAAAGCTGTCACACAACCGCAGAGCAGTTCTCAGTTTATGGCAACACAGAGCAGAAAGCTGGCACCTAGACTTGCTGTTCTTAGCTGGCTTCCACACTCCTACACTCGGGAACAGTGCCTCACTAAGGCACCACTTGTTCTTGTGACCCAGGGGGTCCTCAGATCACGGCGTCACACCTGGGATTCTGTGCCACTTCAACACCTGAACACCTTTAAGCCAGGCATGTCTCCTGGTGCAGCAAACTTGTAAAAGTTCCCATTTTTCACTCCATTCCTTATAATGCTTTGTGGGAGCCTCCTTAAGCAGACCTCTTCCTTGCTGCCATATACTCAGCTATATAAAACCAGAATCAAGTCTCTGCACCTCCTGTCTCCCAAAAGGTGGTTGCTTTTCTACTTGTAGGCTTGCAGTATTTGTTTTCTCAGACTTCTGATGGATTTCTTGGGTGTTCAGAATGATTTGATAACTATCTAGTTGTATTCAAGGGATGAGACATCATCATTTATTTATTTTTCATTCATTGGACTGCTGTTCCCTTGCTGTAATTGTGTAAGTGTCTTGAGGGTAAAGATCTTACAAGTCTTATTCGCCTCTATGTATCTAGCATCTGGAACTGGTGGCTCAAAGTAGGCATACAGTGCATATTTTCGAATGAATACTGACCCACTTGCTTCCTTATAGATGATGATATGGACAGTTTAGATTGCATTTTTCATAATTTGTTTGTGGATATATTTCTAAGCATCAAAAAACCTAACCCACTTTATAGTCAAGCTTGATTACATCGTGTGAGTTCCCTTTGCTATACCATGAAATCAAGTTACTGTGTTACTTGCAAGTATCTGGGCCATGCCCTTAGATTTTGTAACACACAATGACAATATATATAACTCATAGATGAAAACTTATGACATAGTATGCAAAATAAGCACTATACAGGTTGTGCCCTCAGAAATACCTGGAAAGCATTGATAGTGTGAGAAATCACAAGTTCAGTTCTTTGTTATTCACTTTAAAAGTATATGGTGCCATATATTCATTGGAGACAATTTTCCATGAGTCTGTTATATTTTTGTACATCTCTGCAGGCAGAGGCACTGACTATCTTTGTTCTGAACAAAGTTTTGGGGAACATTTATATAGCAGAAAGCCTTGGAAATTAGGAATTGTGTCTTCCTCTAGAGCAAAGGGCAAGCACAGTTACTGTTTGTTCTAAAAGATCCAGGTTCCCTAAATTCATGGTTTCTCTTCTGTAACACAGTCCACAGCACATCCGGATATCACTTGGTTCTTTTTGCATTGCTGGTGCAAAAATAACAATATTCTGGACATTGTTGCTGTAGGTAATAAAATGACCTTTGTCTCTTGCCCAGAGGTCTCATGCTTTATGCCAGCATCTATGAAATGGTGGCAGGTTAAATATTAGCTTGCAAATTGAATAAAATCACAGCCCTTTCAGTTCCTGACTCTTGTATTTCTTACTGTACTCAAATAGATTTTGTTGAGCACTAGTTTACTGTTATGAATTTCTCACTAAATTTAGGCAAAAGAAGGAAATCGACTTGATTTTTGGAAAAGAGATTTCAAGTAGCCACTGCTGTAGACATATAATGGTTCCTCAAAGATGCCCACATCCTAATCCCCACAATCTGTGAATATGTTAGGTTACATGTCACTGAGGAATCAAGGTTACAGATAGAATCAAGGTTGATAGCTAACCTTGAGATGAAGAGATTATACTGGAAATTATGGGTAGGCCCCATGTAATTGTGAGATTCTTTAGGAAAGGGTGAAAGATTTATACAATCAGATGAGAAAACAGAGTATAAGTTTCTTTAAATATGGAAGACAGAATCAGAGTGATGTGATTTGAGACTTCACTAGTCATTGCTGGTTTTGAAGATGAAAGTGAGGGCCAGAAGTCACAGATTCACCCCTTGACTCTCCAGAAAGAAACACAGCCCTGTCAACACTTTGATTTTAGGTCCGTGAATCCCATTTAATTTCAACTGACCTCCAGAACTATGCAATAATAGATTTGCCTTATTTTAAGCTACTGAATTTGTGGTAATTTGTTATAGTCCAATAGGAAACTAATATAGTCACAGGCTCTGGATTGAGTCTTTCTATTAGAATGGCTACATGAATATGTTTTAACTTCACCTGTATAAAAGAATATGGCCGATGCACCTGGGTGGCTCAGTCAGTTAAGCATCTACCGTCAGCTCAGGTCATGATCCCAGGATCTTGGGATTGAGCCCTGCATTGGGCTCCCTGCTCAGTCATGGTGGAGGAGGGCATGGAGTCTGCTTATCCCTCTCCCTTTGCCTCTCCCTCTCCCTGCTCATGCTCTCTCTCTCTCTCACATGTGCTCTTGCTTGTTCTCTCTCTCAAATAAATAAAATCTTCAAAAAAAAAAATAAGTCTTTTAAGAAGGTACATGATGGTCATTTCAGTGGAAAACATGTATAAAAGCAAAAACTTTTCCATGAATTCTAGGGACATGGAATTTTTTAGTAAATAAACTATATCTACTTTACATTAATTTATTAACATACATCCATACCAAATGCCAAATACCAAATGATATTTAAATATAAGCCATAACTTGCCTAACATTTCTTATTTTTCTTGTCTTATGTTAAAGTCATTAATTTGTCAAGACTCTCATGATTCTGGGGCACCTGGCTGGCTCAGTTAGTAAAATATGAGACTCTAAATCTTGGAACTATGAATGGAAGCCCCACCCTGGGTGTAGAGCTTACTTAAGGATAAAAAAAAGACTCCTATGATGCCTTTTTTATACACTTTAATATTAAATCTATGAAACTTCGAGTTGGTAATGAAATATGAATGGTAAGTTCTGTCTGGGAGTAAAAGAAAAGATTCTTTTTGTATTTTAAAAGTTATGATTAGATTTCAAATCAAAGAAAAGTGCAAATTTTTAGGGACCAGTTCTGTATCATCCTTTTATTAGATTAGAAGATCAAGGAGGGTCTTTCTCTCTTATGTGTGGTTCTTCCAAGTCTGACCAATCAGACATTAGTATGATAGGAGGACCTCAGATCTTGGGCTATATTTCTGACTTCAAGAAATTAATTCCTTTGCCAAGTTTTTTTTTTTTTTAACTTTAATTTTTAAAAAAGATTTTATTTATTTGAGAGGAGAGAGAAAGTGAGAGTGCACATGCATGAGGTTGGGGCAGAAGGAGAGGGAGAAACTGAGAAGAAAGTCCAACTCAGGGGTCAATCCCAGGACCTGAGATCATGACCTGAGCCCAAGGCAGACACCTAACTGACTGAGCCACCCAGGTGCCCCCTTTCTTCTTTAATTCAAGTATAATTAACATATGCTGTTACATTAGTTTCAGGTGTACAGTATAATAATTCAACTGCTCTATATATTTCTCAGTGTTCATCACTTTCAGTGTACAAGATAAGTGGGGGGATGGGTGAAATAGATAAAGGGGATTAAGAGTACACTTATCTTGATGAACCCTTTGCTGACTTCTTAAAGGTTTTGATTGTGTGGGTCACGATGTTAGGATACTCTTTGAGATGCTCAAGCGAATTATCAGCGAATCATTTGTTGTGTTTTTAAATGCCTTTACAATGGTTTCTATTATAATTTTAATGAAGTTCAGTGTTTTAAATAAAAATTAAATTGTGCTTTAATTAATATAAGATGTTTGAACATAAAGCTCAAATGAACTTTATTTTTAAAGCTCATTTTAAATATATGTGAAATTGTTTAAGATTATGCTGACATTTTCTTAGGTTACATGGATCTCAACAAAGTTCTTTAAATTCATATTATAAAATCACTTTAAAGTTGAAATTGTTAGGTAATATCACATATATATGGGAAATTGTCAAAGATATAAATTTTGAATAGAAAGAATTTTATATAGAATAACTAAAAATAATGATGCTATTTTTAACAGCAGTCACTTTAGCTGGCCTTTCCCTGGTTTGAATTATTACATTATTTTTAGCACATTCAACCCAACATTCCTCATTTCCATTCAGTATTTTTATTCTGACATACACTTTTCTTGTATTTTATCAATTTAATTTTTCATGCAGCATACCTACTAAGACTATTTTATTCTAGTTTGTTTTTTTCTACCAAGTTTTTACTTAAATTCCAGTTTGGTAACATACCTTGTAATATTAGTTTCATGTGTAGGATTTAGTGATTCATCACTTAAACACCCAGTGCTCATCACAACAGGTGCCCTCCTAAATACCCATCACCCATTTAACCCATCCCCCCACCCAATTTCCCCTCCAGCAACTCTTTTGTTTTCTATAGTTAAGAGTCGCTCTGTGGTTTGCTTCTCTTTTCCCCTGTACATGTTCATCTGTTTTGTTTCTTAAATTCCACATATAAGTGAAATCATATGGCATTTGTCTTTTTTGACTTATTTTGCTTAGCGTAGTACTCTCCAGCTCTATCCATGTCATTGCAAATAGCAAGATTTCATTCTTTTTTATGGCTGACTATATTATGTTGTACATATAGTCATATCTTTAACCATTTATCAATCAGTGGACATTTGGGCTCTTTCCATAATTTGGCTATTGTTGGTAACACTGCTATAAACATTGGGGTACATGTATCTCTTTGAATCAGTACTTGTGTACCCTTTGGGTAAATACCTAGTAGTGCAATTGCTGGGTCATGGGGTAGTCCTATTTTTAACTTTTTGAGGAACCTCCATACTATTTTCCAGAGTGGCTGCACCAGTTTCATTCCCACCAATAGTGTAAAGAGTGTTCCCCTTTCTCCACACCCTTGACAACATCTGTTGTTTCCTGTATTGCTAATTTTAGTCGTTCTGACAGGTGTTGAAGTAATATCTCATTGTGGTTTTGATTTGTATTTCCTTGATGCTAAGTTATGTTGAGCATCTTTTCACGTGTCTGTTAGCCATTTGTATGTCTTCTTTGGAAAAATGTCTATTCATATATCCTGCTCATTTTTTAACTGGCTTTTTGATGGGAGGTTGAATTTCAGAAGTTCTTTATATATTTTGGATACTAACCCTTTAGGAGCTATGTCATTTGCACTTATCTTCTCCCATTCCATAGGCTGCCTTTTATTTTTGTTGATTGTTTCCTTCACTGTGCAGAAACTTTTTATCTTGATGAAAACCCAATAGTTTATTTATGTATTTGTTTTTTTAAAAGATTTTATTTATTTATTTAAGAGAGAGAATGAGAGAGAGAGAGAGAGAGAGAACATGTGAAGGGGGAGAAACAGAAGAAGCAGACTCCCTGCTGTGATCCTGGGACTCCAGGATCATTACCTGAGCCGAAGGCAGTTACTTAACCAACTGAGCCACCCAGGCGCCTTACCAATAGCTTATAATTTTTTTTTTTTAAGATTTATGTATTTATTTGAGAGAGAGAGAGTGAGGGAGTATGAGATAGTGCATGAGGAGGAGCTAAGGGAGAGGAAGAGAGAATCTCAAGTAGACTCTGAACTGTGTGGAGCCTGACATGGGGCTCAATCGCACAACCCTGAGATCATGACCTTAGCTGAAACCAAAAATTGGATGCTCAACCGACTGCACCACCTAGGCACCCCTAATAGTTTATTTATGCTTTTGTTACCCTTGCCTCAGGATATGTATCTAGTAAGCAGTTGCTATGACCAATGTCAAAGAGGTTACCTCTATGTGTTCTCCTCTAAGATTTTGATGGTTTCCTGTCTCACATTTAGGTCTTTTACCCATTCTGGATTTGTTCTTGTGTATGCTGTAAAAGTAGGGTTCTTTTGTGTTCTCTTGTGTATGTTGTAAGAAAGTCCACGTTCTTTTTCATGTGGCTGTCCAGTTTTCCCAACACCATTTGTTGAAGAGACTGTTTTTTCCCCCTCACTGGATATTCTTTCCTGCTTTGTCAAAGATTAGTAGGTCATAGAGTTATGGGTTCATTTCTCCATTTTCTGTTCTGTTCCATTCACAAACATGTTTTTGTGCCAGTACCATACTATCTTGGTCATCACAGTCTTGTAATATACCTTGAAGTCTGGAATTGCTATGCCTCCAGCCTTACTTTTCTTTTTCAAGATCGCTTTGGCTATTCAGGGTCTTTTGTGGTTCCACACAAATTTTTGGATTATTTGTTCTAGCTCTGTGAAAAATGCTGGTCATATTTTGATGGGGATTGCATTAAATGTGTAGATTGCTTTGGATAGTATAGACATTTTTACAATATTTGTTCTTCCAGTGCATGAGCATGGAATGCTTTCCCATTTCTTTGTCTCATTTTCAATTTCTTTCAAAAGTGTTTTATAGGTTTTGGAGTATAGATCTTTAACCTCTTTGGTTTAGCTTATTCCTAGGTATCTTAGGGTTTTTGATACTATTGTAAATGGGACTGATTCCTTGATTTCTTTTTCTGTCGCTTCATTATTGGTGTAGAGAAATGCAGCAGATTTCTGTATGTCAATTTGTAACCTGTGACTTTACTGAGTTCATGTATCAGTTCTAGCAGTTTTTTGGTGGAGCCTTTCTGGTTTTCTATACAGAGTGTCATGTCTTGTGCAAATAGTGACTTCTTCTTTGCTGATTTGGATGCCTTTTATTTCTCTTTGTTATTTGATTTCTGAGGTTAGTACTATGTTAAATAATAATAGTAAGAATGGACATCACTATCATGTTCCCGATCTTAGGGGAAAAGCTCTCGGTTTTTCCCTGTTGAGGATGATATTAGCTATAGTTCTTTTACATATAGCCCTTATGATGTTGATGTAGGTACTCTCTATCCCTACTTTGTGGAAGGTTTATGTCAAGAGTGGATCCTGGGGGCTCCTGGGTGGCTCGGTGGGTTAAGCCTCTGCCTTCGGCTCGGGTCATGATCTCAGGGTCCTGGGATCGAGCCCTGCATCAGGCTCTGTGCTCGGCAGGGAGCCTGCTTCCCCCTCTCTCTGCCTGCCTCTCTGCCTACTTGTGATCTCTGTCAAATAAATAAATAAAATCTTTAAAAAAAAACTTTAATTAAAAAAAAGAGTGGATCCTGTACTTTGTCAAATGCTTTTTCTGTATATATTAAGATCATATGGTTCTTATCCATTCTTTTATTAATGTGATGTATCACACTGATTGATTTGCAAATATTGAACCACCCTTGAAACCCAGGAGTAAATCCCACTTGATCATGGTGAATGACTGATTCTTTTAATTTAGTGTTGGATTCAATTGCTAGTTATTTTGTTGAGGATTTTTGCATCCATGTTCATCATGTATATTGGCCTGTAGTTCTCTTTTTTAGTGGAGTCTTTGGTTTTAAGATCAAGGTAATGTTGGTCTCATAGAATGAATTTGGAAGTTTTCTTTTCATTTCTATTTTTGGAGCAGTTTCAGAAGAATAGGTAGTAACTCTTCTTCAAATGTTTGGGAGAATTGTCCTGGGAAGCCATCCTGCCCTGGACTTTTGTCAGATTTTCGATTACTGATTCAATTTTGCTGCTGGTTATCAGTTTGTTCAAATTTTCTATTTCTTCCACTTTCAGTTTTGGTGGTTTATATGTTTCTAGGACTTTTCCATTTCTGCCAGATTGCCCAATTTGTTGGCATATAATTTTTCTGTGGTGTTGGTTGTGATCTTCCCTCTCTCATTCATGATTTAATTTATTTGGGTCCTTTCTCTTTTCTTTTTGGTAAGTACTGGCTAGGGGTTTATCAATTTTATTAATTTTTTTCAAAGAACCAGCTCTGGTTTTGTGATCTGTTCTACTGTTTTTGTTGTTGTTGTTGTTTCTGTATCATTGATTTCTACTCTAATCTTTATTACTTTTCTTCAGCTGCTGGTTTTAGGATTCACTTGTTCTCTTTTTAGATCCTCTAGGTATAAAGTTATTAACAAAAGTTCTTAATTTTTTCTCCATCTCATTTGAAGGTGAAAAATGCATGAGTTCATTAAATTTCTATATGTTTACAGTTGACAGTACTAAATCTGGGAAACAACCTTTTGGAAGAAATTCCAGAAGAGGTGAAATACCTTACATCTCTGAAGAGGCTTCATTTATTCGGAAATAAGATTTGTAAATTTGCATCTGGAGCATGTGGTAAGTTAGTCAAAGAAGAGCAACATTATGGAATCAAACTTAAACTTCTTATATTGGACAAGTAAAAAAGTAAAAAAAGATATTTTACCTTTTAATCTTTTTTTGTTGCAGATATTTACACACTATTCTTGAAATTAAGGAATTTGGGGGACATTTTTTTCAACTATTGTATTATCTATTTCTCTAATGTGGACCTAAGAAAATAAGTTAGTATTAGATTTTTCTAAATCTAAAATCTAAAAAAGAAAACCTTCCCTTTTCAGAGTCAGTGTACATTTTGACCCTTGACTCTAGAGGCCCTTTCTCTGTGCCTGTAAGGAAACTGGTTGAAAATCAAATTAAGAAAAACTCTTCTTGTTCTTTACACTTTTTATTGTCTCAATGTTAAGCTACAATATTTGATCAAGATGCTAATTTTAAAATCAAAGGAGAATTTGAAAAAAAATATGAGATCCAATAATTGACATTTTTTTTCTTTGGTGTTTCCTTTCTACTTATAACTTCTCCATTGAATAGGATACTCTTCTTATTTAATATAGGGAGAGGGGCTTAAGGATAAAACACAAGACAAAGAGATCTAGATGATTTTTATAGCTTCATTGACCCGTGTACAGCACTTCATCATTCTATGTCTTTGTCCTTATTAATAAAACTAAAGGTATGTTTTGTGAACTTTTGAGACATGGGTGCTAGATATAATCACTGTCATCATCAAGCAGCATTTATTGAGGCTATCACTGCATGGGATGCTAAATTAAGGGAATATTTGGTAAATAGCACAAATAGACTTGGTATGATCTCTTTACTTTAAAATCCTGAATCATGTATCTTGGGGAAATAGTTTTTCAAAACAAGAACTGTAGTAAACACTTACCGATGCTTATGCATGTTATATATGCAAACCCATAGATTCAGGGTTCAATTACACTTCACCTAGAAAGAAAACAGATTACATAAGAAAAAAATTAAGGGTGTGAAACAAACACAATTTTATAAACTATACTGAGGGGACAAACTTAAAACCTGACTTACATAAATAATATTATGCAACCTAGTTAACGCTAATTTAGGTTTCCATAAAGAAATTTTTTTTTCCTCTGTGCCCTTAAATAGGAGGTTTATAAGATATATGTAACCTGTGTACACTGCCCCTGGATGTCTGTAGTTGCTGTATTTCTTGGTTTTGGGCTGTTGAACTTTGAAAAGCCCATGTGAATGACAAAGAATATATTTTATGTTGTGTCCTTATTATCCAAGAGCAGAAGTAGTTTAGTGTCAGGGAGTTGAGCGCTATCCAGCCTGTACTACATGACCCAGTCACTTTGACCAGACCAGACTGGGCCAGGGCTAGACATGTGTCCCAAGATAGGCCGATATTAGTCTTTTTCTTGGGAATTATGGTAGAAATCTAAAACAGTGTAACTGGTCTGAGCTCATATGAACTAAGATAGTGGTTGCAACTGGTGTCCTGTGAGCTGAAACTGTTTCTGAGCTGAAACTGATTCACAAATAAGTTGGTTCTCTTTTGACAGTCTTTTAAAAAATTTGAATTAGAGTACCAAAATTTGCAAATCAGAAGAGTTCATTAACAACAACAACAACAACAACCAAACTGGATCTCCCGCTCTTCTTTGTTTTAAGAAAGAAAGACTAGGCAACACTGGAATCACATTCCTACATGATAACAATGGCCAGGGGCTGGCTGAATGGCAGCTGCCCTGTTAGATAAGACAGGAGCTCACCAATTCTGCACTCCTGCATGGTACACTCCCACCAGGGCCACTAGGATGTTCTGAGTTACCTTCTCAGTTCCTGTAGGCATTTCAGTTGGAGAACTGTCTACCCTGTCTGTGAACATTTAAATGCAGCAATTGTAGGATGGCTATGAATGTATGGAAAATTAGAGAAAATCTACTCAAAAGAGAAAGCCTGGGGAGTAGGGGAAAGAGAGGGGTAGGGAGAGAAAGAGAGACAGAATATAAATATGAAGTTGAGAGAAGCTGTAATGAGAAATAAAACTCTGTGTTTTTCAGAGATGCCCTGAGAATGTATCCATTAGACTTTGAGAAACTCATGCAAGAGACAGAGTATTAGCCTGGAGCGGGGTGTGGGTGTCCTTGCATATTACAACTTGTTTTAGTGGTTCAGTCCAAGAAACATGAGAAGCCCAGGAGACCCAGCATGAGCATTTCTGTAACTATGAAGAGCAATCGAAGGCCTATGTATATACATACACAGCCAATATGTATAGATGAACCTATAATCATGTAGCATTACATATCAATTACATGTATACATACACGTATTTATGTTAATATGATCCCCCTACCCCCATGAGCTAAGGCCCAGTGTGTTGGACGGCCCGCACAGCCATGGCCAAGCCTAACAGGGAGAAAAGCCTGCCATGGAGATGTACCTGGAACTGCCTTGAGTCACCGACTTTGAGTTCAAGGGGTTGGTGGTGATGCCTCGGGAGATGGACCTCTACGAGCAGATGGCGAGCCACACCATGAAAAGGCGGCCGGCCTGCAGTAGAGCACCAACTCAGAATTCCGTGCAGGGGAGGCTTTCTGGGCCACCCCGTGTGTGATGCACACTGCTGCCAGTCCAACGAGCGGGGAAGAAAGACAAGCACACAGGCCCCCAGTCCGTCCGTCTGCTCTGCCTTGAGCTCTGCGCAGAGTCTGGTGGTCTAGGAGGATCTATTCCCCACAAAATGCGCCAAAGAATGCCTCAGCTCCTTCGCACCTCAGGTGAAGAAGATCCCCAAGTCCCCGTGCCAGGTGCTAGGGCGTCTACTCGTCCTTCTTCAAGGTCACACTGGCCCTAGAGCTGCTGCATGGACACTTGTTCACACTGTGGGTCCCCTTCGTCCTCCTCTCCAGGGAGTTCCACCTGAGCGGCCGTAAAGAGAGTGCTGTCATGGGCCCCCTGCCCGAGGTGCTGTGCAGCAGTGGGGCAGCGGCGGGAGCACAGGGGCGTCGGAGCCCGTTGCACAGGCACGCGCACGTGCGGAGAGACGGTGGTACACGTACCTGCGTGAGTGTGCGTGCACGTGCCCGGCTGGCGCGCAGGAGGTCTGCCCGCTCACGCTGCCCAGCCGCGTGCCCGCCAAGGTGCTGGTGGCTCGTGCCTTTGACCGCTCTCCCTACGTGATTTTTCTGATGGTTGGGTGAATGCCGCCAGTAAGGAGGACCCTTTGGATTTCATTTATTCGCTCAACATTTATGGAACAGCCCTTTTGAGTTAAAACTAAAACAAAATGCCCCTGAGTTCAGGTGCCGCTTAGTTTCTGGTTCCAGTTTGTGGTGAGCCTGGCTGTGCTCTCTGCTCTTGGGCGCTGTGATTTAGCTTTTTAATTTGGTGACGAATTCCCTCTATTTTGTTTAAGCTGGTTTAAGAGAGTATCTGTCAACAGCGACCCCACGAGACTTGGCCAAGGCAAGAAACCAGAAGGAAAACAACGGTATATAGAAAAGTGGCTACAAGTTATTCTCTAAGAGATAGCTAACGTGACTAAAATTATTTCCCAACAGATGGTTTACAAAATTTGATTCTGCTTAATCTGAACAACAATCAGCTCACATGGATTCCTCCAGAAGTCGGCAGGTAATTTTGTTTATAGCTAGACTTCCAGCCCCACCCTGGTCCTCTGAACCTCAACCTCATTGTCTGGCCTCAGCTCTCCGTGGGGTTTGTACCTGGCAAAGAGGCATCTGAAGGACTGAGGCAAGCCACTACTTTTAAGCAAATGATTCTTTAAACACTTGAGGGAAATGAAAAATAGCATGACTTGGCGGTCTAAGTGTAAAAGTGGGGATTTGAAATCTAAAAGTTCTAAAGTTGATTGCATTATTGGTTTCCTAACTCTGGGGTTCTTGGAATTTGCTCTGATACAGAATTGAGAACATTAAATTTTATTTCGTGAAGTACTGGAAACCATTTTCAGCTTAATGGAAAAAGTCATGTAAAAGCAAAGTCTTGAAAATCAATATGGCATTTTCATTAACCACCCCACACACATTTTCTTATTAACAACAACAACAAAATGCTACACACCTTATCCTGCACATCTGCACAGATGGGCTGCAGTTACAGTGGCTTTCTGGAGCCAGCTGAGGGCCTCGTCCTTCTGCAGGCAAAACACTCTCTTGGGTTTTTCCTCTGACAGATGGAGAGAAAACCCTACTTGGGTTTACTTGACTTTGGAGACTCTCTTTATTGCCTGTTGAATGGAAACAGATGTTTTACAACATAAGAGCATCCAGATTTTTAAAGGATACAAAACTATGAACAGTCCTTAACAAAGGGATTTGTGCAGCACCTAAAGTCTATTCCAATTCACTTGTCTATACTTCTAGCCAATATGTTTTGCTTCCCAGGGAGATTTTCACAGAGAAAGTAATGTTTTAAGTCAGAATAACTAGGAAAAATTTTAAGTGATCTAATTTCTGAAGAAGAAGACTATTTATAACAATGAAGATGCCAGTAGGTGTTTGCTTGCTCTTTCATTTATTCAGCTTCTCAATGGGATTTGTGTATCAATGATATAATGAAGAAAAGGGAAGATCTGGCAAACTGGGCCATATCTTTGTGCCACTGGCCTTATGAGTTTGGGCAAGTAATTTAACTGCACCTTAGCTTTCTTATCTCTAAAGGAAAAAGTTTGAGTAGATGAACTTTAAAACCTTTACAGTTATAACACTATGATTTCATAATCTATTAAGCTTAGATCTGTTTGGAGTATTAAGTATAATAGTCAAAGAACTGCATAAATCTACAGTGACATTTTAGAAGATGAAATGAAAGCTTTTGCTGAAAAATGTAGGATTGCAAAATAGTTAAGTCTACACTATTTTATAGATAATTCTGGATTGTCTGTATTCTGACTGTGTCCTATATGTAGGCTGATAGGTCACCTCCTCAAGCAGGATTCCATTTTCTGACTTTGAGAAAGTTTCTTCACCTTCCCATACCTTAGTGTCTTCAGCTGCAGCATGAGGACAATAATAGTGCCTATTCATAGGGTTGTTTTGACAGTTAAATATGCAAATTTGTCAAAAATATTTAAGATTGAGCCTGGGACATAGTAAGTGCTCAGTGGATGTTAGCTTTTCTTATTATAGGTTCTTGTTTTTATTCTTCTTTTTGTTCCTCCCATTCATTCCTTTTTAGAGAGGAAAGATGGACTTACTGGTAAATTTGGGAAAGGCATTTAGTGTACATGGCTCAGTGTCCTCCTTTAAGTCTGTCATCAAGTAAGCAGTTTCCTTAGCAGGAAAGGCCGTGACTGGGTGGGTATGTTTTTTCAGGGGAGGACTGAGAGATGGGGAGACTGTTCATGTCAGCTCTATGCTGATGTGTGAATCCCTTCTTTTAAAATCCCATGTCTTATTTCTCTATTTGTTTAGAACCTGGGAGGGGGAGATATCTGTTTGTTGGCTAAACTACAAAGTGTTGGTTAATGGACTTGGAGTCAAACCTGGACAGGTCAGAGTTTTGCCCCTAAACAACCCTGTCTCGGGCAGGGCAGCACAGCCACAGAAGTAAAAGAAGAAGGTGGGCATCTTGGGGACAGAATCTCTCTGAAAGAAAGGGAGAAAAGAATGGACTAAGCCAGTGGACTCAGTTTTTTTCTTCAAATTCACCACTCAGTGCAGTTACTCTTCAGTCTACTGGAGAGGAAGGGGGCAGGGAGAAGCTGCAAATGTGCCTCTTACAGTTTTTTCTTGGAGGAATGGAAGTTCTCCCTGCTCCTGGAAATGGAAACAATAACACATCCTATTTTTTTCCTCTGCTCTTTGCTCAGCCAATGAATGATGGCTATTTACAGTAGCCTCTGAGCTCAGCTCCATGCCGTGGAATACCAACAAAATGAAAAACCAACTGCCATAGTAGTAATTCTGAGTAGAATCAATTAAAGTCGTGATTATAACAGTGATTAGTGAAGAAAATTCCTTGTCCTACAGAAATTTCTCCACAGAACCTGCTCCACACATTTTCGCTTTCTTTTAACACTGGATCATCCAGTTTTGACTGTATATCTTCTCTGCAAATGACTTTGCTCCGTATTTTACCAAGAAATTTGGCTCCCTCTTTATCTTGCCTTTCCAGCCTCTTTATCTGGCCTTGAGTAGACCTTAAGACAAAATCTACCTCTTGCCTTTTCTCTCTTGCTCCCCATTCTCTTCTTTATAGTCAAACTTCTCTCAATCTATTGCTTTTGTTTTTTCCCTTAAAATTCTCTTTTTTCTCTTCATTCTACTTAGTATTATTTTTAAAGACCATCAGTGTCCTTTGGGCAATCAAATCTAATGGTATTTTCTTGCTGCTGAATACAAATTCCACAAAAATCACGAGTGTTCCATTCAATAAATTTTGACCAATGTACACACACCAATAAGGTATTGAACGGTTCCTTCAAACCATGCACACTTCCTGAATTCTTACCTCTCATAAGCAACTATTATGCTCATGCACACTTCCTGAATTCTTACCTCTTATAAGCAACTATTGTGATTTCTACCTCTACAAATTAGTTTTACTTGTTCTAGAGCTAAATAAATTGAATCATAGTCTATATTCTTTTGTGTCTGTCTTTTGCTGAGCATAATTTTTTTTTTGAGAGTCACCTTATTGTTGCCTTTGTTGTTTTTTGTTTATACCCAGTAGTATTTCATTGCCTAAATTATGCCACAAGTTATTTTCGCCTGTTCTGGGACATTTGGATTATTTCCCATCTGGGGCTATTAGGAATTAAGATATTATAACTATTCTTGTGGAAGTCTTTTGGTGGACATATGTTTAATTTATTTTTCATTTCAATTCCTAGGAGTAGAGTTGTAGAGTCACGGAGTAGGAGTATAAGTGTATATATGTCAATTTATTAAGAGCTGCCTGTAGTTTTGCAAAGTGATTGTGCCATTTTACATTCTGGCAGTTTTTAAAATGTTTACCATCATAGTTGGTATGAAGTCATGTCTCATGGTAGTTTTAATTTGCATTTCTCTAGTGTCTAATGACAGTTCAGCACCTTTTCATGTTCTCATTTCCCATTTTTATGTCTTCTTCTGTGAAGTGTTTGTATCAAGTATTTTTTCCATTGGGATAAATTTGCGGTTTTTTTCTTTCTTAACATTGAGTTGTAAGAGTTCCTTATGCATTCTGGATACAAGTGCTTTGATAAGTGTGTGTATTGCAGATAGCTCTTCTAGTATGTGGCTTGCCTTTTATTTTCTTAACAGTACCTTTAGATGAAAGTTAGTTTTTAACTTTGGTGAAGGCCAATTTATAAATACTTTTATTTAAAGATAAGTGCTTTCTGTGGCCTTTATAAGGAAATATTTGCTTATCCCAGTTATCAAGATATTATCTTATATTTTCTTCTACAATGTTTATAGTTTTAGTTTTTGTATTTAGGTCTATGATTCATCTCAATTAATGCTTGTGCGTAATGTTGGGTAGTAGTCAAAGTTCATTTTTTCCCCACATTATCCTATATTTTCCTCTACAAACTATAGTTTTAGTTTTTATGTATAGGTCTATGAGTCACCACAAATTAATGTCTGTGTGTGATTTGGTAATGGTCAAAGGTTATTTTCTCCCGTATGTTTATCCAGTTATTCTAGCACCAATTGTTGAAAGACTGTTTTTTTTTTAATTGAATTGTTTTGACATCCCCAAAGTCAAAATACGATTCATTGTGTCTCTTTGACTCTCCCTTCTATTGCATCGATCCATTTTTCTATAATTTCTCTAAATAGTATTTTAATTACTGTAGCTGTATTGTAGCTTTGAAATCAGTTAATATGAGTCCTTTGACTTTGTGTTTTTTATAATAGTTTTGGTCACACTAGGTACTTTGACTATCTGTGTAAATTTTAAAATTGATTTGTCAATTTTTACACAAAGAAACTTAAGATTTTTATTTGGGAGAGAGCCTAAGTGGTGCAGTCAGTTGAGCATCCAACTCTTGGTTTCAGCTCAGGTCGTAATCTCAGGGTCGTGTTGTTGAGCCCCGTGTGAGGCTCTGTGCTTAACAGATTCTGCTTCAGGCTCCCTCTCCCTCTCCCTGCTGTGCACACTCTCTAAAATAAATAAATCAGTCTTTAAAAACAATTTTTATTTGGGCTAAGTTTAACTGTAGATCACTTTGGGGAGAATGGGCATCTTAGCAATATTGTTTCTTTTTATATGTGGGCAAGATGTATCCCTACTTTTATTTAGAGATCTTTTAAATTCTCTTAGTCATAATTGATAGTTTTCAGTATAGATGTCTCTCATATCCTTTGGTAAATGTTTTTCTAACTATTTTATGGTGGCTTTTTAAAAATGTTGCTGTAAATGGAGTTTTTAGAACTTTCATTTCCAATTTTTGTGGCTATAGTATAGAAGTACAGTAGATTTTTTAAAAATAGTGAGTTTATAGTATATGATCCTGCTTCTGGTTCTAGTAGTTCTAGTAGTTTTGTTAGTTTGTATTACCTCTCTTTAATATTTAAAGCGTCAGGGGGTGCCTGGGTCGCTCAGTGGGTTAAAGCCTCTGCCTTCAGCTCAGGTCATGATCCCAGGGTCCTGGGATCGAGCCCCGCATCGGGCTCTCTGCTCAGCAGAGAAGCTCTGCTTCCTCCTCTCTCTCTCTCTGCCTGCCTCTCTGCCTACTTGTGATCTCTGTCAAATAAGTAAATAGAATCTTTAAAAAAAACCAAACCATTTAAAGTGTTGCCCATCTCTTTAATTTTGAAATATTCTCCTCCTGTACCTTTAAAGATTCTTTGTCAACCTGGTTCATCTCCCGTTTCTCTACTCATGCCTTCTCTAGGTGCCTTTTTGTTTTGTTTTTGTTTCTGTTTTTTGTCAGATGTTCACATTCTTCAAGAATCTTTACCACTTGCTGCTTCTCCCTCTTCTTTTGCCCTTTTTATTGTTCTTCCTCTCAATCTCATCTATTCACATGGCTTTCCTTGTCAGGTTTGCAGTCTTCCCGAGTCCGCTTCACCAGGCCTGACCACTTCCCTTCCGCCAGGCCCCCTTTTTTAATGGTCTAAAACATATCACCTCATTCTGTATTACTTTGATCTCAGCACATTGGACCTTGAGATTATGATATATTTTCATTCTTTGCTTTGTAAACAGACACATCTTGAGTCTTGGCACTGTTATCTACTAGATGGGTGATTTGGGTAGGTTGTTTACTGCCTCTGATGTTTTGTTTTCCTCATTTCTAAATTAAGGGTAATAATTCTAACCTTAGGGTTGTGGTGATGATGTAGTTTAATGCACAGGTACCTCGTTGATGCTGAACATTACTAATTTCTTTTGTTTCTTTATTCAAAATATTAATATTTTCTCACCTTCTATTGCCCCCTCTGTTGGCCTGATTTTACAAGTTCTGTTATTCAAAGCCAAGTTCAAATGTTTATTCTCCCAAAATGCTTGTGATATACCTCCCTAGCATACCTGCAACTGGAAACTCGAATTTCCTGAATCCCTTTCTCCCTGTCTGATGGAGTTTCCTAACTTCATTTTATGGCTCTAATATCTCCTTCTAGACCATGATATCCATAATGGGAGAATTTATATCTTCTTTGTATCTTCTGCGCAACTAAGTAGTTCTCACATCTGTTTGTTGCAGGATATTTAATCTATATCTATACCTCTATCCACTTATGTCCACGTATACATGTATGTGTATATTTGTGCATATCTGTGTCTTCCTTTGTCCTCTGTCGTCTTCTTCAATATAGCCAATGTATACATACAAAAAGTGAAAATAGAGTTTTCTCTCTCTTAAATCAAGGTTTTGATTACATAATATTCTTTTAACATAAGCAATCTGATTATAAAATATCTTTAAAAATTAAATTATAGTAAAGATTTTTTTATGCTCGAAGTATTTGTAGTAGTTGTGAACCCATGACTAAAGTAAGGCTCAGATGAGCTACAAAAAAATGAATTGACACATGGCTTCTGATAAGTAAATGGGCTTTCTTATTCTCATGAATTTCTTTCACATACTTTATTTTTTAGATTAAAAAGCCTTATGTATTTGAGTATAAATCATAACCAGCTAGCCAGCATTCCTAAAGAACTTTGTTTTCTTAAGAATCTTTCTGAACTTCAACTTAACTACAATCAGCTCATTTACATACC
This sequence comes from Martes martes, assembly GCF_963455335.1. Classification (NCBI taxonomy): domain Eukaryota; kingdom Metazoa; phylum Chordata; class Mammalia; order Carnivora; family Mustelidae; genus Martes; species Martes martes. The sequence goes on along the minus strand of NC_137891.1, from coordinate 44,390,296 downwards.
TGAAGAGATTAAGTTCTTGAAGAAGCTCCAGAAGCTTCTTCTGGTCAGAAACAACATTGAAGTTTTGCCAGAGGTAAGCAAAACATGGAACCAAATTTTCTTGGGGAAGAGCTCATTATGACACAGTAGAGAGTGATTATGGAATAGATTTGGACATCTGAGTACAAGCCATCATTTTCTTTCCCTCCGATTAGGCATAGTCTGTTCCCAAAGCCCTATGACGAAAGAGGGTTATAACTTGGATATTCTACGTAGCTGGGGTTGTCAGATTTAGTAAATAAGGGTACAGGATGCTCACTTAAACTTGAATCTCAGATAAGGAACGAATAATTTTTTAGTACATATATGTTCCAAATATTGCACAGGACATACTTATACTAAAAAAAAAATTGTTGTCTGAAATGTGAATTTAAGCGAACCTCTTATATTTTATCTGGAAACCTTATGTATGGCATAAATTTTAAGTACCTTTTGGTTGTGGAATATGTGCTATATATCTTCCATTTTTCCTACATATCTCTTCTCCATCTTTTTCCAACATGTTTTGTGCTTGGAAAACTGACCTGCATGGGCATCAGTAAGCTCCTCTGTCCTCTGGCTTCCTCTTGGATATGGCCAATGAGAGCCACTAGTAGGAGGAGAAAGGGCAGGAGGAGAATGAGTACCAGATGGTATTCCCATGGTACCCTTCCTGATAGAATGTTGTAAGTTGTCTGCTCACTTTTCTGGTAGACCGTAATGAGTATTAGGTGATCCTCATGTGGACCATTACTACTTCCCCTTGGCTTTTTAGGCCCATAGCTGGAAAGAACTCCTTGCTGTTGCCAGCTTTTGGGAACTTTGTGGGAACCTTGCCAAACTTTTATAAATTATGGCTTTATTAAACTCTCCTCAAATTTCCCAGTTTGAGAGTACAGTTTCTTGCTAGGAACTTGTCACTGAGTTTACCTTCCTTCCCTATGCAAATTAAAGTTAATTTGATAGGAGGGGATGCATGTCATGCAGTAAGTTGAGGAATACAAAAAGTAGATCAATTCCTACTGTTTCATTTTTCTCTCAAGAGGATATTCCATTTAAAAATTCTGGGTGCCTGAGTGGCTCAGTTGGTTAAGCATCTGGCTTCAGCTCAGGTCATGATCCTAGGGTCCTGGGATTGAGTCCCACATCAGACTCCCTGCTCATTGGGAATTCTGCTTCTTCCTCTGCCTCCTCCTCTCTTTCTGTCTCTCATGAATAAATAAAGAAAATCTTAAAAAATAAAATAAAAATAAATAAATAAAAATTCTGTGCAAACTGTAATGTGATCTGTGAAAAAGTATATTTCAAAAATTTTATTCTTCAATTCCTTAAAAAAATCCCAATTTCTGCAGATGAGTAAGAACAGTTCTCAAAATTACAAACTAAATCTATTAAAAGTGTAATACCTTTATGTGAGGGAAAAACAGTAACAGTAGTACCACGATCATTGTCATGAAGCATTATATTGTTTTGTGTTCATAACAACTCTGTGATATTGCTCTTCTTATTAAACCATTTTATTTCATTTTTTAAAAATGTTTTATTTATTTGCAAGAGAGGAAAAGCGAGTGAGAACACAAGTGTGGGGGAGGGATAGAGGGAGAGGGAGAAAAGCAGACTCCCTGCTGAGCAGGGAGCCTGATGTGGGGCTCAGACCCAGACCCTGAAATCATGATCTGAGACAGACACAGACAGTTAACCAACTGAGCCTCCCAAGCGCCCCTATCCATTTAAAATAAGGAACAGAGAGGTTATATGACTTGAACACAGTTTGCAAAGATCAGAGAAGGAACTCAAATCCATGTCCGTCTGACTTAAAAGTCTGTACTTAAACTCAATATTCTTACTACAATTTTTTTAAAAATCCTGAGGAGTTTGGACTTTAAAAAATTTAAATGCTAGTAGGTCCTGTCCTGAATTATTATATAAAGAATGCCTATGATTATATGTCCTTGTACATTTAATATGATTCAGCCTATCATTGTTCTTTTTGGTCCGCATTATAAATGGTAAGACATTATAGGAAATAATCATTTGTTTTGATAATGAACAAATTATGAATCATTTTCTGGTACATTATATTTTTTAAAATTTTAAAGTTTATTTCTATATTTTTAATTTTTAAAAAGATTTTGTTTATTTATTTAGAAGAGAGAGCATGAGCATGAGGTGGGGAGGGGCAGAAGGAGAGGGAGAGGGAGGGAGAATCTCAGGCAGACTTCTTGCTGAGCACAGGACCTGATGCTGGGTTCCATGCGGGCCTTGATCCCAGGACCCTGAGATCATGACCTGAACTGAAATCAAGAGTTGGGTGCTTAACTGACTGAGCCACCCAGGCATCCCTGGTACATTATGAATTACGTGTATGTTTGCACACGGGTGTGAATGTATATGCCCAATTCAGTCACATTGGGCATGTAGATAGAGACAGTAACAGATTTTATTTTTTTATAAGGAAAGGGTTGTGTCAGCACAGTGCTAAGCGAAAGGTAAAATAAATGCCTTTGGAATTGTTGATAGACCTTTTACACCAGTTTTCTGTTTTTTAAAACTGCTTTATATTTTGATTTTAGTAATATCTACCAAGTTCTCACTATAAGGCCTTTCAGTAAGCACTTTCTGATTAGTAACTTATTTAATCCATTCAATAACCATATTAAAGTAAGGGCTTCCATTACCATTTTCATTTTACAAATGGGGAAACTGAAGTATGAAGAGATTAAGAAATTTGTCCATAGTTGCATAGCGTCAGAGGTCAGATTTGAACCTACAAACAGTCTAACTCTTGGCCACCATGTTGCCCTGGAGTAGTCGGAAGAAATGGAGACCATACAGAGTCTGGCACCCCTGGACCTATGGATCTCCTCCGGGAGGGGGTGCTGAAGAATTGATCAGGTAATTAGGAAAGAAGGTCAATCCCATTAAGTTTGAAGCTGGAAGAAATTTATGATTCTACATACTAGATTCTTAAAAATCTCTCTTTTGTTTTCTGACACAGGAACTTTGTGATCTTATAAACCTAAGAATCCTAGACATAGCTGGAAATTTTATTCAGACATTTCCATCAGGAGTAAGTAGAGTCTACATCTATTATAAGTGAAATATAACTTTGTTTATGCTACTGAAGTTAGAAAAATATGAGCAGTTGTAAAAGTTTGTAGTAATTGGAACCTTGGGTTATACAGATGACTCAAAGATTTGCTTTGTTCTAGAATTTCAAAACCTGTTCTCTCCCATTCCTTCCTATGTGTTCTCTGCCTGCTGAAATTGTTTGAACTAAGTGAACTCTGATTGCTATCATAAATATTTTAAATGTTTTTTATTTTATACTGCTTTGGTTACCTCAGACTTTTTTGAAAATATAACTTTCCAGAGCATACATTTTTATCCCTTGTAATTAATCCAAGGTGACAATTTTGTTAGTTGTTTTTGAGCCATGAACAATGAGAAATATACTTTTTCCCATTTGGAAGTGAATTTTGACTTTACTGTATTTCAAAAAACTGAGGAACAGTGGTCTTGGTGATGTTTGACTTTTGGGAAAGAAATGGCCTTTTTTCTTATTGCATTTTTATACCCGAGCAAGCTTAGTTCCACATGCAGGGCAATAATTAGAAGCTCATCAATCCAGAAGGTTTTCAATAAATAATTTTTTTCTTTATTTGACAGAGAGAAAGAGATCACCAGTAGGAAGAGAGGCAGGCAGAGACAGAGGGAGAAGCAGGCTCCTTGCTGAGCAGAGAACCTGATGTGGGGCTCGATCCCAGGACCCTGGGATCATGACCTAAGCTGAAGGCAGAGGTTTAACCCACTGAGCCACCCAGGCGCCCCTCAATAAATAATTTTTGATCTATTAAATACTTTAGCTGATTGATCAGCTCCAAACTGAGATTGCAGTCCTTTTTATCCTTAAAGAAATTTTTTACACTGAAAGCAACTTAAATATGAAAAATGAGTGTAAAGTCTTTTTTAGAAAAAAATGTGGTTTTAATTGTTAAAATATGTATAACATAAAATTTATCATTTGAACCACTTTTGTGTGCAGTTCTATGACACTAGGTATATATTCACAATGTTGCACAGCCATCATCAGCTGTTTCCAGAATTTCACCTTCTCCAACTAAAACTTTGTTCCCCTTAAACACTCTCTCTCCATTCCCCTCCCCCCCCCCAGCCCCTTGCAGCCACTATTCTTTCTGTCTCTACAAATTTGACATTTGGGAACCTCATTTCAGCACAATATACCTCATAGAAACATGCAATAACTTGTCCTTTTGTGACTGTATTGCTTGTTTGTTTGTTTGTTTTTCCCCACACATTTTATTTTACTTCATTTTATTTATTTTATTAACATAGAGGTCTGTGATTCATGTCTTACGCAATTCACAGCACTCATCATAGCACATACCCTCGCCAATATGCATCACCCAGCCACTCCATCCTGCCCATCCCCTTCCCCTCCAGCAACCCTTAGTTTGTTTCCTGAGATTAAGAGTCTCTTATGGTTTGTCTCCCTCTCTGGTTTCTTATTTCATTTTTCCCTCCCTTTTCCTATGATCCTCTCTCTTGTTTCTCAAATTCCTCATATCAGTGAGATCATATGACAATTGTCTTTCTCTGATTGACTTATTTTGCTTAGCATAATACTTTATAGTTCTATCCACATCGTTGTAATGGCAAGATTTCATTTTTGATGGCTGCATAATATTCCTGTGTGTGTGTGTGTGTGTGTGTGTGTGTGTGTGTGTGTGTGTTTCACATCTTCTTTGTCCATTTGTGACTGTATTTCACTTAAAAAAATGTCTTCACAGTTCATCTATGTTATAGGCTGGGTTAGAATTTCCTTCCTTCCTAAAGGCTGAATCATATTCCATTGTGCATATCTGTCACACTCTTGTTTATTCACTCTTCTGTCAGTGGACACTTGGGCTCCTTCTACCTTTTGGCTATATAGAATAATGCTGCTGTGAACATGAGTTGTACAAGTAGCTGTTTAAGTTTCTGTTTTCATTTCTTTGGGGCATATACCTAGAAGTGGAATTGCTGAGTCATATGGTAATTGCATGTTTACTTCTTCTGAAAAATTTTTATTTAAATTCCTGTTAATTACCATATAGGATAACATTAATCTCAGGTGTGCAATATAGTGATTCAGCATCTCCGTTCAACACCCAGTGCTCCTCACAACAAATGCACTCCTTAGAAATCGCCAAACTATCTTCTAAAAACACATAGTTTTGAATGTTTAATGATTGCATGTTATTAATATTGAACTTGTGAAGGCTATCATGTCTTACCATCCTGCAAGTCTTAGTTCACCTCTCTCTGTCCTGTGATGCCTTCCAGGTTTTCCCAAACAGTCTTCTGGTGCTACCATTTCTGTGGTACTGTTAGATTTATTCCACATAGTAGAATAATTCTTTTCAAGTCTGTCTTGCAGATAAACTGTAAGCTAAGTAAACTACTGAGTTTTTTAGTTCCCTCGAAACAATCATTTTTAAATCTTTAAAAAATCTTTTAAGCAGAGATCTTTCTCCAGCTCCTCTTTCCCTCAAGAGCCCAGTTATTTTTCAAATTGCAATCATTGGAAGAAAAAGTTGACCTGACTAAAGTGAGAAAAAGTTTTAATGATGATTACCAGGGGCATCATGACATTTGCCTTTGATATGAAGTGTATAACAAACAAAATATCTGCAAAACATTTGCAGACCTAACAGAAAACTTTATGTTTCTGTAACACTTGTGATCAGAATCCTCCATTAGTCTTAACTGCCTGAACGGTCATGACTGTACTTTTCAGATTGAGAAATGGCACTAAAAGTTATATTTCTAAAGCATTATTTTGCAATTATTTAGTAATTAAATTGCAAAGCGATTTTGCATGTTATTAAATATTCATAACAATTAGATTTTGAATAGCCTATTGGAAAAGACCAATCTGGTATTATTATTCCTGTTTATTACTGAGGCTCCAGAGAAGTAATTTACCTACAGCAGTGGCCCTTAGACTTGAGAGGGCATCAGAGTCCCTGGATGACTTGTGAAAAGGCAGAGGGCTGGCCCACATCTGTACAGTTTCTGATTCAGTAGGTTGGGTTGCCCGAGAATTTGCATTCCTGTTAAGTTCTCAGGTGATAATGACACTGCAAGTCTGGGGACTGCACCTGGAGCACCTCCGTCCGAAAGTATAGAGCAGTGATAGCGTTTGGACTTGTGCTCAAGATTTTTGGCTGCAAGCCCAGGGCTCTTCACATATTAGAACTTGCCTCTGAGAAAAAAAGAAATACTGAGGAACAAATTCTTTGAGTCATGAATGACAGTCGGGGCAGTCTCTGTTGTGCTACACAAATAAATGAGACCATTCTTTCATCTCACAGGGAGTTTGGGTTCCGAGAGTTTCCCTGTATCCTCAACTAAAATGACACTCAAGGGGCATTCCTTGAACAATACAGTGCTTACATACTCTGGAAGATTCTTTACACAGAAACTAGGATTTTGGTATGTGAACACAAGAAATGCCTATTAAGTTGGAAGCTGAGTTTTATATGTTACTCTTTTTCAGCCACTCTGTGGATGCACTTGGTGCATGTATACCATTGACACATCTTCCTGAACATTGATCTATCAGCCAATCTAAACATCAAAGAGATTATTAGCATGTAACTTTAAACACCAAGGTTTATTTTGGAGAAAATTTGGTCAAATCCATCATCATATAATGTGTAGTAGTCTCTAACTTTTGTCTTTATAAAGTTTTCCATTTACATCAGGTGGTTGTATTTGGAAGTGAGGCTCAGGTCTAGGTAAAATAGTTACAAGGACACATAATGTGATAACTTACAATATGATAACTCATGGGAAAGTGCTTTACTTTTCTAGGCATTGAGGAAATAGGCTTTAAAAGATGTAAACCATAGCTGATGCTTCATTTTCTAAAGTTGCTGTTTGCTTTCAGTTTCGAATTCATGGTATTAACATTCATGTGAAGCCATGGCCTCCATAAACAGGTTCTGTGTTGGAGTTAAGAATCTTTAGTATTTGTGTATCCCTAAGGTCTGTAGGCATATAGTGTTTTTATAAGAAGAAAACATACAAGGAGAAAAAGCCTCATGCAGTGGTGTTGTCATGAGAAAAATATGCTTGGACTATTTATGGGAGGGATAATAGTTATAGCACCTATTCCATTTTATCAGTGCCCCCTTTTTTCCTTCAAGAATTCTTCAGAGTCATCATAAATCAGGTTTGAGAACAAGGCAAACACTTTTCTCTTTCACAGTATGAGAAACATAGGAGAAAAAAAAATGTAAGTAATTTTCCCAGAAACACAAATCATTTGAGTGGGAAAGAGACTATTTGAATCCACTATTCCCAAACAAAAATTAAATATGCCTAAGTTAGCAATTTACCAGTTGTGTGACCTTGAGCACATAACTCAAGCACTTTGTGTTTTCTTTTTTTCCCTATGGAAATTGGGGATATTAATAACACTTCTATCATAACATTGTTGGGAAAGTGTCAGTCACAACAGTTTGTGTTCAGCAAATGCAGAATAAATAGATGATTAAATGAGATAATATGTATAAAGCTTTTACTTGTGGTTGGCCCATGGTAGATGGTAAGTATTATTTTCTTTTTATTTTAAAGCTTGGTCTGAGCTACCTGCCACTGAATCCATCCCAAATACAGGGACACTTCCACATGCGTTTAAAGCCATGAGAACACCTGAATGATTTTAACTTGACAATAGCAGAATAACCACCGATTTGTATGTGCAGGGATATACCAAATGGGTACAGTCTTATTAGCACCTTACTCTGCTTTCTGTTCTCCATGTGCTTTTTGCTTCAATAGCTGTTCCAAGTTATTTTCCTCTGCAGACCCATTTACAGTCTCCTGGCCTACCTTGGTTGAATAATAAGACAGAACCCAATTTCCCTGAAGGGGATCCTTCTTTCCTTGGATTGTCACCAGTGATTCTGTTTATTTCTGTCTCATCCTTTCACCCTGTCTCTTTTCTCACTTGCTTTCTGATTGTCACACCAGATTCCTCTGAAAATAGGACTCCTCATTACTGAACTCCCTTTTTCTTAGACCCTTTACTCAAATCGTTGCCAGCTACTTGTCCTAATGTCCTTTCTTCTCTCAAATACTTAGAGTTTAAAATAGTTTCTCTATTTGTAGGTAATGCTGATTGATTTTGATCCATGCTAGTCTAATCTCATCTTGTTATGGTGTCCTTGATTCCAGACACTTGCCTTCATCTAGCATGGCACAGACCCTGGCTTAGTGTCACTTCAGCCTCATATTTGTCTAATCCATAAAGCCTAAATATTTCACAAATGATGCCAGTGTCTTCTGTTTTACTTTTCTGTGCTTAATTCAAAGTCAAGTGAAGAAATATATTTTTGAATGACTCTTATCATTTACAGATGAGGTCACCTGCTTTCAACAGCATGATTTCTGTGTATGAGCAGACACATACAAATATGTACACTACATATAGGGAGGGCAGTTAGCTTTGGGTGGAGAGAAATAGTTCTGTGAAACTGACCAAACAAATGGAGAATGGTTATATAAAATTTCAAAATGTCCACAATCAAAAATTGCTTGAGTGGTCAAAAGCTCAGTGCAATCGTGGGAAAGGAACTGCCTGGGAAAATGAAATTGTGATGTTTGTCTTGTATCAAAATTTCTGTCCAAACTTTTGAAACTCTGTTGCAAGATGTTTAGAAAGCAGCCTAAAAGTTTAAAACTGATGTGCAGGGAAATGTCCATGAAGCTGTGTTCAAGGACATCGGCAAAGGTCTCCACCATCTAGTGATTTGGTTCGAGGTACCCACTTTGCTCAGTAGTCGGTGAGAAAGTCCATTCATCTGCCTCATTCCCTTTGCTTTTCTGCCCCTCAAACAGCAACATTAGAGGTGGACTTTGTTCTTGTTCTCCTACCTATAGTTTATTTTCTGTCTCTGTTGAATATTAAGGAAAACTGTACCCTATCCCTGAAGCTCATTAAGTCCTCTCTAAAATTTGACCTTAATTTGAAAATAGTATATTTTCTTTGGTTGTCGGTGCTGCCTTCAGTGGCTGAGTTTATTAGGAGATATACATTTAAAACAACATTCAGTGACCTTTAAAAAAATGGGATATAAGCCAATGCTTGCCTAATGAAAACCCCTTGTGGCCTCTGTGGTTTTATGTAAGTGATGTAAGCTTAGCTAATAGAGAATTAGTGAGTTCCAAAACTTGACTAAATGCCTTGCCTGTCACTAGTTTTACGAGAATGAGATCATGTTTTCTGCTGTTTCTTATATGGGGGGGGAGGCAGGGAGGAGAGTGTCGAATTATATGTGATTGCGTCTTTCACCCTTCAAATTCTAAAATTTCATGAGAAAGACTTTTTGAAATGAAAAGCATAGAGAAAATTCATAAAATATTACCCTGGATGCAGTGAGGGTTTTGTTAAAACTCTGGCTCAAAAATTGAGGGCTCCGTTAAGTTGCAGGTAAAACTGATATTCCCTGCTTAGCTAAAGTAAATACTCTTGAGTTCTGCCTTTTTACTTCTCTGTGTGCGCTTATCAGCATTAGAGATGGGCTGGTCCTGGATGACCGACTGTAAGTGCTCCGGAGTACCCCATTCTACATGGTATGGTGGGTGGTGAACAGTGTTTAATTCTTACTCATTACTTTTAGAAGTTTCTTGTTCGAGACAAGTGGCTAAGAGTGATTGAGGTGACAAAGAGAATGCTTTTTTTCTTAAATTTTTTTTATTAACATTACCGAATTTTTTAATAAGAAGATTATGATATGTATACTTTTTATTAATGTTACTGTTTTTTGTTTTGTTTTTTGTTTTTTTTTGAGATTTTTTTTTAAATTTCTTTTCAGCGTAACAGAATTCATTGCTTTTGCACCACACCCAGTGCTCCATGCAATGTGTGCCCTCCATAATACCCACCACCTGGCTCCCCCAACCTCCCACCCCCCGCCCCTTCAAAACCCTCAGGTTGTTTTTCAGAGTCCATAGTCTCTCATGGTTCATCTCCCCCTCCAATTTCCCCCAACTCCCTTCTCCTCTCCATCTCCCCATGTCCTCCGTGTTATTTGTTATGCTCCACAAATAAGTGAAACCATATGATAATTGACTCTCTCTGCTTGACTTATTTCACTCAGCATAATCTCTTCCAGTCCCGTCCATGTTGCTACAAAAGTTGGGTATTCGTCTTTTCTGATGGAGGCATAATACTCCATAGTGTATATGGACCACATCTTCCTTATCCATTCGTCCGTTGAAGGGCATCTTGGTTCTTTCCACAGTTTGGCGACCGTGGCCATTGCTGTTATAAACATTGGGGTACAGATGGCCCTTCTTTTCACTACATCTGTATCTTTGGGGTAAATACCCAGTAGTGCAATTGCAGGGTCATAGGGAAGCTCTATTTTTAATTTCTTGAGGAATCTCCACACTGTTCTCCAAAGTGGCTGCACCAACTTGCGTTCCCACCAACAGTGTAAGAGGGTTCCCCTTTCTCCACATCCTCTCCAACACACGTTGTTTCCTGTCTTGCTAATTTTGGCCATTCTAGCTGGTGTAAGGTGGTATCTCAAGGTGGTTTTCATTTGAATCTCCCTGATGGCTAGTGATGATGAACAGTACAGACAAAAGGTTGATATCCAGGATCTATAAAGAACTTCTCAAACTCAACACACACAAAACAGATAATCATAACAAAAAAAGGGCAGAAGATATGAACAGACACTTCTCCAATGAAGACATACAAATGGCTATCAGACACATGAAAAGGGAATGCTTTTTATCTTCAAAACATAGATACCAAAATTTAAGTAGCAATTCACCTCACTTGTTGAGAGAAAGGAAGCATAGGGTTATTTGCTCTTGGAGTCAGAGTCAGGGCTACTGGCTTTTTTCTGCCGTGTGATAGAAGCTGAGTTTAAATGATTTCAGAATGAGGGCCAGTGTTTTTCAAGGGGTAAACCTAATAAAAAATGAGAAAAAATTTAAAAAGGGACTTGGACTGAAATTCAGTAATGCAGGTCTTAGGCAGCCTCTTTATGCATTGATTTTGATTTAGATGGTGAGTTTTTTCTGCTCCACACAGCCACCCTGAAATGTAAACTCTGTGAAAGAAGAGATTTCTGTCTTTTTTTCACTGATGTATTCCCAACTCCTAGAATGGTGCATCCTGCAAGCTAGGCACCCAATAAATACTTGATAGGTGGTCCAGTGGGTGGATGGATGCATTGACTGGATATGGACTTGACCAAACAACCAAACATAATGGCTTTGTCTTGCTGGAAAAATCAGAACTGATTGGTGAGAATGAGTAAGAAAAAAGTTGGTCTAAGGCAGTAAATTTCAACCAGAAAAGATTTTGCCCTTTGGCGACATTTGGGAGTATCTGGGGACATTTTTGGTTGTCACAACTGAGGAGATGCAGTGGTACTGTCAGCATCTAGTGGGTAGAGGCTAGAGATCCTGCTAAATGTTCTATCCTGTGAGGGAGAGTCCCCTGTAACAAAGTATTATCTGGTCTAAAATGTCAGTGTTTTGGTTTGGAAATCCTGGTTTTAAAGATTTCCTATTTATTCCTCTATGTTTTTCAGATTGTAATCCCTATGAAATATATCCTTGTCAAATAGATTTGAGAGTACCTAAGAATCGACAGTGGTGCTTGTTAAAATTTTGATGTCTTGGCTCCATGCTTATGTATTCTGAATTATGGCAAAAAATGCTTTTTGCTTTAAAGTTGAATTGTTTTATATTAATGTGGCTTTATCAGCTACATATATTTGGATTCACGTTTGCAGGATACATCTATTTTAATTCCTTGCTTTCAACCTTTCTATATCCTTAGGTTTTGGGTATATATTTCTTATAAATAGCATATGACTCTTCATTTTAAGAAGCCAGTGTGATAACCTTTGTCTTTAAATTGTAGCTTTTAGTTCATCTAAATTTAATGTAGTTACTGATTTATTTCAGGCTTGCTCAGTATCTTCCTGTATATTTGTAATTTGTTCTGCTAACTCTGTGTTCCCTTTTCTCTTTTCTCTTCTTTGATATGATTGGAGATTTTTGTGATTCCATTTAAAAAAATCTTTGTAAGGCATTTAAAAAAAGATTTTATTTATTTATTTGACAGACAGAGATCACAAGCACGCAGAGAGAGAGGAAGGGAAGCAGGCTTCCCGCTGAGCAGACAGCCTGATACGGGGCTCGATCCCAGGGCCCTGGGATCATGACCTGAACTGAAGGCAGAGGCTTTAACCCACTGAGCCACCCAGGTGCCCCGTAAGGCATTTTTATACAGTTTTTTTATTCTTTTAATTTACTACCTTAAAATTAAAAAAAAATCCTACTTGCTTTATGAAAATGTATTATTAATTAACACTTATACCCTCCTCTTAGACAATGTAAAAACTTTACAACACTTTATTTATAGACCTCTATTTTTTTTTAAAGATTTTATTTATTTATTTGACAGACAGAAATCACAAGTAGGCAGAGAGGCAGGCAGAGAGAGAGAGGAGGAAGCAGGCTCCCTGCTGAGCAGAGAGCCCGATGCGGGGCTCGATCCCAGGACCCTGAGATCGTGACCTGAGCCGAAGGCAGAGGCTTTAACCCACTGAGCCACCCAGGCACCTCTATAGACCTCTATTCTTAGATATTTTATTTGTATTATAATTTTGTATTTTAAATATAATTATATTTTATTTTTTTTAAAGATTTTATTTTTATTTATTTGACACAGAGAAAGAGAGATCACAAGTAGACAGAGAGGCAGGCAGAGAGAGAGGGGGAAGCAGGCTCCCTGCTGAGCTGAGAGCCTGATGCGGGGCTTGATCCCAGGACCCTGGGATCATGACCTGAGCCGAAGGCAGAGGCTTTAACCCACTGAGCCACCCAGGCGCCCCTATAATTATATTTTAAATATAATTTTCTATTTTAAAAGGTTTTACTATTATTTTATACAGGTAGTATTCATTTAGATTTATCTGCAGGGTTCATATTCTTGTTGTTATTCATTTCTTCCCATCTCTCCATTCTTCCTTTTGGGATTCTATATTTGTTCCTAGCTCGAGTCACATTTTTTAGTTCTCTTTAAAAATGAGTCTACCCTGAACTCCAGTTCTGACATTTTACTTATACCCATACTGATTAGGTCCCTGGCAGTCAGTGCTGTCTCTTGTTCTCTTTTTTGAGGTGAGTTTTTCCATCTTGTAATTCTTGTTGATGTGGTGTCCTGCAAAACCAAGGGTCCCTCATCATGGAGCAAACAGACACCCCTGGCCCAGAAGTCTGAGAAGCTGAAGGATCCTGGGAAGGTGGAGGTGTGGCAGGCCTGGCCATTGCCGCACACCTGGAAGGTGAGCCAGCGGATAATTCAATTACCATGTTCTTACTGCCCAGAGGAGTGCTCGGCAGATGGTAACCATTCAATGTAAGCTTTCATCTCATGATCCTGAGATCAGAAGTTGGATGCTCTACTGACTCAGCCAGCCAGGCACTCCAATATTACAGTTTAAGAATCCTCATCATTTTCACATTTTTGAACTCTAATTTTATTTGCCACAATTTATAAGTCTTCTATCATAAGCCACCTGAAGTTCTTGGAAGATAATTGAGAAATATTAAAATACAAACCCAAACAAAAATAAAAACCTAAGCCCTGGCTGAATAGGTATCCCAAGAGACTTCCAAATCTCCCTATATTAAGTTACAAGGCATTTAACATTTTATTTATAATCAGCAGTGAGGGTTGGAGGCAAGGGGGTCACTTTTCTTATTATTTGTATGACTTTTATGAGGCAAGGACCAAATAAATTTATAGAAAACTGTTTACTATATAAATGTTAGCTTTCTCTCTCTCTTTTCCCCTCTAAGCACCCATATGCAAAAAATCACACTAGTATGCAGAGAAGATATAATGGGGAGGTAGATATAGTGATTAGTGACAGTAAAGACTCAAGGTTCTAGGACATAATGAAGGGAAAAAAATCACTTGTATATCAAGATGACAGCTACCCAGAGGTGTCAGGGAACTTGGCCCAGAAAGTGGTTCTTTTGTTAGTGCCAGGGCAGCTTCCCTTTGGGAAGTCCTGGCAAGAAACTTCCCTGGACTAGATAGAGTGTGAGAATTGGGGGAAGACCTGTCAGGGTTGGACAAAGGCCATCACGGGAGGGATGCTCCTCCGTTTGTGATGTATTGTTATATTGTTAGTAAGAGTTTCATCTATCTGGGTCACAGATACTGGAAACAGTATTATGCTAAGGGAGATATATAAAAGTTACTATGTAAAAACAAACAGTGATAACTAATATGCTTTGAAAATTATGTATTTGGTTTTATGTTAAGCACTTCAGAAGCATCATCTTATTTAATCCTCATTATAGCTCTGTGAGTTGGGTTCTTTTGCTATTCCCATTTAATAGATGAGAAAACTGGGGCTTTGTAAAGTGATTAATGTACCTGTAGCAGAGCTGAAATTCAAACCTAGACCACTTCAAAGTCCAAATATTCTTAATTACTGGTAGTAATTTATATGAATATACCATGCTTGATTATCATAGATTGTTCATATTTGTCAAGATTGTATATTTCTTTTAATTTTTGTGGAAGGCTTGGCTGAGTTGAATTTGCCAGAGAAAGGACTGATCTCTGAACCCTCTACCCCTGCTGCATAGCCCCCTGTGCTCCTGTAGGCTATGGCTAACTTTAGGAAATTGAAGTCAAGACCCCTGGAAATGTATTCTTCAGGAGAACTAATAGCATAATTTCACTTGAGATGAGGAATGGAGATTAGCATTTGATTCTGCAAGCTCTTGCTGAAATGGGCTTTTTGTGCTTTGTAATTAGGAGGAACAATTGGTAACATCTAAGTCCCTCTACGAAAGGGGCTGCTAACCTTACTATTGAGGGAGAGAAAACATACTGGGGTTGGAGCATATTTTAAGATAACGTGTGGGAGAGTCTGATGCTGGCATTCCTTGGTTAAAGGAGGAACTTCAAAGAAACTGCAGGTGTGACTTTCTGGGAGGGTAGACTAAAGAGAAAACAGAACTATAAGTCAAGGAACTAATTCCATACTGAAGACACTGGATTTGTAGAAGGCTTAAGACAGCTAAGTGGTGCAGTGGTTATCAGGCAACCCACTCACAGGTGGGGAGACAGTAGGTAACGTTGAGGAAAGCTGAGTGTGTGGTGATCTTGCCTGATTTGCTTGCTGAATAGTCGCAGTTTTTAGTTACTGGTTTGCCCCACCCTTGTTGTGTGATCCTTGTTCAAATATTTAGAGATTTGCAAAGTGGGGAATGCAAGAGGAGGGCACCATGCTGAAAACTGAGTCCCACAGAAGCAGCAAAATAAGGACCACTCCAAGGGAGAGAAGTCTGGGTTACTTATGTAAGTGCTTTCCGCATGAATAGACTAGGAAGTGGGATGGGAAGGAGATATCCAGTGGTGTTAAATGTTTGACAGCTAGCTCTCTTTGTGGCATCCGCCAAGTTCGTGGGATAAACACTCCCACCATAGCCTGTATCAGGTTACCAATATGATATCACTGGAAGCCAAATTGAACATTGGTGCCTATAATTGGCTTTCCTGATCTGGTACCAGTCAGCAAATCAATGGCAGTAACCTTAGCATACTAGTAAAGAATTTAAAGAGATTATATGTCTTTCTTTTGTGTCAGAGATTCTTAATATATTAGCTTTGCTGTTTACAAGCTGTCTATTCTTGGGTAGAGATCCTTTAGTTCCCTTAGTCTCATATCCTTACTATTAATTCATTTATTAAATATATATTTACATATCTTTTGTTTGCCAGGAACTATTGTTCTAGGCATTCTGGATACAGAGGTTAGTAAAATAAACTCTGTAGCCTCTTGAATCTTATATTCTAGAGGGGAAGACATAATAAACCAATACACAAAAAATAGAATTTTAGGTAGTTTGTGAAGAAAGCACACAGGGCATTGTAAGCCCAGAAGGGGAGATTTTGTGGATTTGTGTGTGTGTGTGCGCGCGCGTGCGCACACTGCTCTATTCTCAGTGCTTACACCATTGCAAGAACAAATCAGCATAAAGGAGGGTCTGCTACTCTTAAGTGTGGCTGACATGCAGTCAGAGAGACTGAGACTGAGAATGAGACTAGAATGATACACACAACCATGT
Source organism: Martes martes (assembly GCF_963455335.1). Taxonomy (NCBI): domain Eukaryota; kingdom Metazoa; phylum Chordata; class Mammalia; order Carnivora; family Mustelidae; genus Martes; species Martes martes. Next base: position 44,374,084 of record NC_137891.1, on the reverse strand, counting down.
GGCAGGTGCTGTTGGGAAGCTGGTTGAAGGCTCCATCTCAAACCCCCTTCTCTTGAACTACTTTTACGGGGAGTAGCCATGTGTCACAGTTCTGGCCGGAGAAAAATAAATTGAAATCTTTTAGGTGGAGTTTCTGGAAAAACTTTTATTATTTTATTATTAACTAATGTTAATAGTTGTCAGTAGACACTTCTTCAAAGCTTCACTTATATTTGAAAACAGAAAGCAACACAATGCTTAGGAAAAAAATCTGACATTTTATCAAGTATTATTCTTTTTGTCTACAAACTTCAGTATACAAGCAAATTGTTGAAGAGTCAATTGATTGAGTTTTCTAAAACAAAGGAACATGTGAACATGTATGTGTGAACATGTGTAATTAAAAATAAAAAGTAGTGAATGCTCTAAGCAACCTAACCAAGAAAGGATATTTGAAAAAAAGAATTTAGGGTTTTATGTTCCTATAGCTGATGCAGTGTTTCTAAACCCTTTTTCATTATTTTTCCCCTTCTTCCAGAAGCTTTTTAGACATTTTTTTCCCCAATAACTTGTCCCCCATCCCATTACATTTTAGTACTGGAGAGAAACTGTATATATGTTTATATTGTCAGGTAGGATTGAGTTTCAGAGGACCACGAGCCATTTTAATAATATCTAAGATTGTTTTGCCTCCCCTATAACCCATTTCACCTCCTTAGGGACCATATCAGCCCTCACTATTGAAATTCATGAGCTGAACCAGCACAGAACTTGAAAAAAATATTTCTTACATTCTTACTTTTATATCTCATGGGCCAGATATGTGGGAGAGTTTTCAAACTTCTGAGAGAATCTTAGAATCAGCACAGATGTTGAGATAGCTTTTTTGAAATCCTTGAAATACTTTTAGTCCTGGGAAAATTTTATCTACTTTGGGAAGCTGTGTTTTTGGTCTTTCAACCCAGTACAGAAAATCTGTATTCTGGTGCTACCATTCCCAAACACATCTTCTGAAAGTTTGCAGTTCAGAAATCAGAATTGGGGTGATGTAAGTTTGATCGTTTTGGGAAAAAAAATTGGGAATTTCTTTTCACTCTGAATTATTTGGAAAATAGAGATAAACAAAAAGAAGATAAGCAAAATTACACACAATCTAAGCATGATGGGGCTGGGGGAGGGAGGAATGCTCGTACCTTAACATGTTAGTTTATTTTTTTCCTATTCTTCCAGGTTTTTTTTTTAAGGTCTGTGAATGCATGTGTGTATGTGCACATATAGATTTTTATAAAAAATTGGAATAGTCAGACATGCTAATGTGTTAATATTAATATTACTCATACATATTAGTGTATTATTCATATGTACCTGTTTTATAATTATTTTATAATATGCCTTTTCAACTTCGATTGTAAACATTTCCCCATTCCTTGAAGTATTTTCCTCCCTTTCTATTTCTTTCTCTCTTTCTTCTTTTTTTTTCCACATTGGGTATCTAGATTTATTGTGGAACTTTGACTTAATTATTCAATATTTTTTATCTTGGCCTACTTTGTACTAACTTTAAAAAAGTTATAGCTGACATTATTTTCAGGTGTACAATGTTACACTAATTCCACGTGTATGATGTAGTGATTTGACTCTGCCTCTCTATATCTAATGGGTAGGTGCATCATATTGGTTTTGTTTATATTTAAGCAGCCTTCTATGTTTTGACAGGTAGGAGATTTCAAACTTCTTGCCACAACTAATGTGCTTCAGTGAATGTCATTATAACTAATCTTTGTACATACCATTCGTGAGTCCCTTAGGAAAGATTCATTGAAATGTAATTGCTAGATCCAAATTATGCAAGCTTTTACTGCTTTAATAAATGTTGCAAGTTTTGCTTCAGAAAACTCGACATTTTCAGGTTTTAAAATGGGTTTTTATTCTTGCTTTACCTGGGTAATATTTCACATACCTCTTTAAAAATATTAATTATACTAATTACTTTAGAATCCTGTCCTATCAGCTCTATTTCTTCTGATGTCCAAATTCTTTTGAAAAAAAGAATTTAGGGTTTTATGTTCCTATAGCTGACGCAGTGTTTCTAAACCCTTTTTCATTATTTTTCCCCTTCTTCCAGAAGCTTTTTAGACATTTTTTTCCCTAATAACTTGTCCCCCATCCCATTACATTTTAGTACTGGAGAGAAACTGTATATATGTTTATATTGTCGGGTAGGATTGAGTTTTAGAGGACCACGAGCCATTTTAATAAGTAAGTTGTAAGTTCTTGCCTCCATTATTTCTAATGATATTGACACCCAGTGATTTTCAGGTAATTTTATTTTTAAACTTTCAGCTTATTTTTGAATTTGGCACACTTGAGACTTCCTGAAAGCTGGCAGCTATCTTTGCAGTTCACTTTATGGGTGAAGATAAAGTTCTTATAGGAGTTTGTATTGGTCAGTGACAGTAGAGAAATGGTTGAGAAGATATTCCTGCAGGTATAATGCATTCTGATAGCTGCTCATTCTTCCCTGTTGCTAGCCACTCAGGGTCCCTCTCACATCTCTCTATTCAAAGCACTGCTCCTCTTGGGCTATAGGTGTGTGGAAGTCAGGGAAGGGAGGTATGAAAGTGAGAGGTGGAGTGTAGCTGTGAGATAAGAGTGGGTGGTTGAGTCCATAGGATCTACCAGCTTCTTAGTAGGGTAATCCTTCTGTCTGTTGTTTCACTACCTGTTCTTTTCTGGAGACCTTTCCTACCTCTGTGTACTGAGTTCCCTCAGTTACATTTTTTGTGTGTGTGGAAATTTCCCCCTGGGCTTCCATTGCATCCTGGGTTGATACTTCCTTCTTCAAATGATAACCTTTTATAGATAGTTTCTGCTCCAGTGAGAATTTCTCGTCCTGTTTTTAAATGGCCATTTATTTTTTATTTTAAAAGGTATCTTTGTATCATTTTTAGGATTTGTCGTATGAGGGGGACATTGCTGATTGTGCTCAGTTTTACCATCTTGCAACTGGAAGTACTTCTATCAATTTGCTAATACATTTTCAGCATACAAAAATGTCTTTACCCTTGTCTGGTAGCACTTAAATGAAGCAAAGTATTGGGGGGGAAAAAGGTAGACAACATAATGGCTGATCTTAACAAGCCAGAAAAACAGTAAATGTGACTTGCCTATTTTAGACAATGGACTGCATGTTGGTGTAGTACCTAATTTTTCTAGAATGTGTTTAAGTTTACCACGTACTTTATACTTCCTCATTTGACTTCACAATCAGTGAGATAGTTATTGTTATATTTATATTTGTTATATTGTTATATTCATGAAGAACAGGCTCAGGTACTCTAAATGACTTGTACAAAGAGGGTGTGTGGAAGAAGTAGATTTGGTCCCAGTCCCCGGCCTTTAAGACCAATGCTTTCTCTGTTCTGTAACTAAGTATAGATTTAGTTATATGAAAAGCTTAAAAGAAAAGGTGTTTTAGTTAAAATAACGGTGACTTAAGGGTAGGTAAAGAAAAGCATTCAAGAATTCTTGAAACATTGATACCTAATTTGAATAAAGAAGAGCAAAGATATGTAGAGTGGAATTAAAGGTGTTTTTACCTTTGAGAAGCTTTATTTAAGACCACTTTGGGGTTTGCTTGGAAACCAAGGCAGAAGCTACAAACTGGCATTCTTTCTTCAGTTCTCATCACGAATTTGGCCACTAAAATTTTAATTTCCTGTCAGAATAAAAAAATGGAAGACCAAAGATCTCACAATTGGTTTTCAAACCATAAACAGCTTTCACAAAATCTTTGAATATTTTTCTTCTGGTTCACTACTCTGAATTGTTGACTGGTCTGAATAAATTTTAAGATGGAATTCTTCAGTTTAAATTGTAGACTATCTCAGGGCAGAGGTTGGGAACTTTGATTTCTTTGTTATTCCCCAAGGAAAGTGCCTTTTATGGTTGGGTTACTGCTGATGACTACTTTTTATTGTAACCAGGTCTGTGAGGTTTAGAAATATGGATGAAAGAATATTGCTGGGTATATGGCTTCCCTATCCAGTGGAGAGGTGCTAATTACATAATTTGCTTTCAGAAGCCTGAAACTATTTCTAAAGAGTGTTTGAAAATCTTAGCTAGATTGAGAAAAGGGAGAAGTAGGTTTTTATGTTTTGCAAAGGATTCGCAGAAAAGCCCCCAAGAAGGTTAGTTGGAGTAATTCAGAGACGGTGGAGAGAATTGTTTATCTGCTGAAGGTGGGACAAGAAAATTCTATTACATATTGAAATTGGTGTGTGCGTTTTCTTTTGGCCCTTTGTTGCAACATAAATAAAACTTAACTAAAGTTACATAGGGAGAAGTAAGGAGAGTCTCATGGGGATTCGAGCAGGATCTACTGTAAAGCTATGCAGAGCTCAGAGGTATTGGAGTGTGTTCTCAGTTCAGGTTGCTGCTGGGATCTTCAGCAGCAGGAACATGAACTGTTAGGCCATCACACTTGTTGGTGTAATGTTGGTACGTTGTTATAATGTAGCCACATTCTGAATGTTGCTCTGCTTATACCTTGTTTCTGGTCTCCTATAAGATCCTCATACGCATAACCTACTGTGGAGTTTCCAGCAACTTGATATAATAGCTGTTCTATTCCAACTTCCAGAACTCAGTTGCACATTATTTCCATGTTTCTTGGTTTAAATTCCCAGAAGAGTGTATGATTAGGCAAGGCTGTGGAGTGCATATGATTTGATCAGGCCTATGGTTAGCTTTCTTTGGCTCAGGAGTCAAGCCCCTGTTCAAGTGTCCAAGTACTAGAATCATACCATGTAAAATCTGTAGGTGGCAGGGTCCCTGGGTAGTTAGTGGAAGGTGAGGGTTGGAGCAGCATCAGCAGAGAAGGAAAAGTTTGGTGGTCCTGGTATATGTTTAATGGAGCTGAAATTTAAACAAGGCATTTTGATTACCAAGTCTGTCTTCCTAAACCCATACATGTTATATACTAAGTCTTGCACTAGGAACTGGGGATATAATGGTGAGGAACCAAGGGTCTCGGCTCTCTCAGAGCTGTGGTATAGTGGGAAAATGTATTAATCTAGTGATTAACATTATGAATATTGAATTAAAAACTAAAATTAGTACACTAAAAGAAAGAACCACTGGTCAATGAGAGAGACCAGTAGTCAACAGGTAGGTTAGGGAAGTCTTCTAGGAGGAAGTGACATGAACTGAGAGCTGAAGAATAAGTAGGAATCAATTAGGTGAAAGGAAAAGACACATTTCAGACAGAGTGAAAAGCATGTGGGAAGGGCTTGGGAAGGAACATGGATGTTTAGGGAACTGGAAATAATTTAGTGTGGCTGGAGCTCAGAGACTGGATGGGAGGAGGCCATGGATGAAGAACATAGGATATGTGGTAAGAATTTTGATCTTTATTTGAAAGGCAACACGAATTTCAAAGGATTTTAGGCAGGAGACATAATCAGGTGACATAATCAGATTTGCATTTTGAAAAGATCATTTCATCTGAAGGGTAGAGGACGTGTTGGAGGAGGAGACCAGAGGGAGTATTGGGTGTACTTTAGGTAGACTCTTGCTGAAGCCAAGTAAAAAATTTTGGTAAATTGGTCTGAGGTGTTAGCAGTAGGAGTGGAAAGACTTGAACAGATTCAAGAGGCATTTAAAAGATAAATTTGGAAATGGTGATGGGCTAGTAAGCTTTCTATGGTCTAGCATAGAAAATGCTGGAAAAAGACCAACCTTAGGAGAGCAGATCATGAATTCACTCTTGGACATGGTGAGTTTGACTTGTATTTAAGACACAAAAGTGAAGATTTTGAGTAAGCAGTTGACTAGTGGGTGTGGGTCACAGTCATTGGCATAGAGACTTAATTGAAATTGTGTATGTGGGTAAATTGCCTAGGGAATAGAAAAAGTGAAAAGAGAATGTGGTAGGCTCTGTGGAGAACTATTTCATGGTCGGGCAAAGAATGATAGGCCAGCAAAGGAAAAGCAGAGTTAATGTTGGCTAGCATGCTGAGTAGAGAAGAATTTCTGGCAACCACTGAGGGCATTTTGGAAGCTGGTGACTTGATTCCTGTCTATTCTGCAGTGTGACTCTGCAAATGGGACTTACTTGCTTGAGTGCAGAAACAGGGAAAACTGATGGCAAGGATGACCCAGGGTTAGGTTTTCTTAAACACAGGGAGTGAAGAGACAGAGGGCTAGAGGATTCAGGTATGTCTATAATTTACCAGACATTTTTTTTTTTAATAAAGGAGAAGCTTTTAAAATTTTAAGTAATTCTGAGAAACATATTTTGTGCATACGTATTTGTTTCTATTTCAAGTATTTATTTTGGGTGAATGCCTTCAAATAGAATTAACAAAAAGAAAGAATGACTTTCAGGCGTTTTGATGGCATTGCAAATTTGTTTATAAGCAGATTGCCCTAATCTTGTTTACCTTGGACAGGGGGTGTTCTAATGTTTATTTTTATTTAAAAATTTTTTTTCTTTAGATGTTTCTAAGAAGCTATTTATTTATTTTTACTGAAGTTTGATTAACATACAATGTTATCTTAGTTCCCGGTGTACAATGTAATGATTCAGCATTTCTATACATGACTCAGTGCTCATCACCATAAGTGTACTCTTAATCCCCTTTATCTATTTCACCCATGTCCTCACCCATCTCCTTTTTTTTGCATTTTGACAGACAAAATAAATGTATTCCCCAAATTCTTGGTTTTTGTTACTCTCTTTCACTGCTTTGTATCTTGAGAAATTTTCTGTGGTTAAGGTAATTAGCTCATACATGTGAGAATGCCTTTCCATTGTTTTTGCACATTAATGAAAACTTGTCTGGATTTCGAATCTTAGGGTCCTCAGCATTTCCCCTCTCAAATGGTTAAATGTAAGATTCCATTTTATTCTGAATTTTCATGGTGTGGACAAATCTGAGAGCAGAGTGCTAAGAAGCGGGAAGTGCACTTCTGAGGTGAAGAATGTGTAGAAAGAAAGCCAGTATTTCCAGACTGGAGAGAGGAATGGAGAAAGTGAGAGAGTGAGTTCTAGGGGTCAAAGATGGGGTCGAAAATAGTGCAGGATCCAATCATAAGAGTCCTATAGTCCAGTGTGAGGATTTTACATTTCATCTGGAGTGAGATGAGAACCACTGGATGGTTTTGATCGAGAGTAATATGATCTAATTTACGTTGTGAGGAGATCACACTGTTGAGGATGGAGCACTCAGGGTCTGTGGAAACAAAGGCCTCTTCGCCTGCTGGTTCTCCGTGGTTCGAGGACAGAAGTGGGCTCTAAAGCAGGGGTGGGACGGGGATTGTGAGAAGATAGAAACAAGCCTTTGTAGACCAGCTGTTCTTTTTACAGTGATATTTATTTTTTTTATTTTTTTAACTTTTTTTTTTATTTTTTTAAAGGATTTTATTTATTTATTTGACAGACAGAGATCACAACTAGGCAGAGAGGCAGGCAGAGAGAGAGGGGGAGAAGCAGGCTTCCTGACGAGCAGAGAGCCCAATATGGGGCTTGATCCCAGGACCCTGGGATCATGACCTGAGCCGAAAGCGGAGGCTTTAAACCACTGAGCCACCCAGGCGCCCCTACAGTGATATTTAAATCAAGAGTCCTGAAGAGGATGCTGGAGGCAGTGTCCCGTCAGGTTAAGGCCCAGTGAATTGAAGGCAGGAAGGGGCCTGGGCTTGGGACTTTGGCTACGTCTTCCTGGCCAGATTTGAGGAAGAGGTGTGTACATATTTAGAGCTGAGGAGTTTAGTAATCTCCTTCCCTCTAGTTTTCTCTTGCCCTCCCTTCTTCAACTCCTTCTAAGGGTCTTCTCAAGGGACAAGTATCCAGCAGATACTGAAGGATCCTTACTTTAGGTTACTTTATGCCTATTTTCACTCCCACTCATACAGGGTGTGTGGGAGAAGGGTTCCTAGAATAGAGTTTTTGGCTTTGTCATGTTCAGATGATATCATCAGCCTACTCATTATACAATTCTGATTAGATATGATGTTTATCATGTATTTTTATAAATTTCTCATTGGTCAAAAATCTTATTTTTGTCATTTTAGAATTGTTCATATATTTTTTGAATGCCATAGCTCCACACTTAAAATCTTATACTCTTTAGCTTATTTAGGAATTCTAATTCTTGCTAACCCATGAGATTTGGGATGGTCCAAAGACCCCATGGAAATTTGCTGTTAGCTTACTTATCAGTTCTGTTTTAGTCAATATGACATCTCAGCCTCCTTTTTCCTTCTTTCTGAACCAGACCCTTCTGGTCTCCCTTATTACTTTAGTCTAAAGCAACAGAAGGACTTGTTGAATTTATACATTGTTCCTGATGCCTGGGGATTTGGAGGAACTTAACAATTGACCACCTCTGGAGAAGAAGGCCTTTGAAAAATTTGAGTTCTTAGGGAGAGTTGTGTGTTTCTGGGTTTCTGAGAAGACATTTGTTAACTTACCAGTTATTTACTGGGCATCAGCTGTGTTCTAAGTACCAAATTTAGAGGCTGCATTACATAGGCACTTAAGATGTGGTTCTTAAAGAGACTAAAGCCTGATAGATGAAGATAGGCTTTTCGACAATGATTGTTTCATAGTATTGAAGGTGGTATGATTTATATTTAAGGCCCAAGGGGTAGACATGGAAACATTTGGCAGAAGCCAAAGAAGCTTAGGTGGGTAATATTTTCATCTTGAAGAAGATATGATCCAGGAGTGGGATGAGTCGAAAACACAGCATGAGTAATAACTGAAAGATAAGACACAGGCCTCTTGTGAGACCCCTGAGTACCTTAGGATGACTGGCATATAAGAGTGAAGGTTGGGATTACCAGGATAGGGGATTGGAGAAACTGGCCAAGAAAGGCCAATTATGACATACTAGGGCTTTTGAATTTATTCTGTGGGCAAAAGAGAACATTGAAAAGTATTAAGCAGGATTGTATTCTGATTAGAATCTCATTTTAAGAGACTACTTTGGCAGCAGAAGTTGCATGGACACTAATTCGAGTACTGTTGTAGTAATTCATATAAAGTGAGGGCCTTAATCAAGGCCGAGGGTTAGTGGCTAGGGTTGGAAGGAGGAGGAGATCTGCAATGCTAGTGAGGAGGTGGGTGGGAGAGCGGGATGGAAATAAAGGATAGATTCCAGGGGTGTCTGGGTGGCGCAGTCAGTTGAGTGTCCAATTCTGGGTTTCGGCTCAGGTCATGATCTCAGGGTGGTGAGATTTAGCCCCATGTTGGGCTCTGCACTGAACATGGAGCCTGCTTAAGTTTCTCTCTCCCTCTCCCTCTGCCCCAACTCATGCTCTTTCTCTCTCTTAAATAAATAAGTAAATATTTAAAAAAAAAAAAGGATAGAGTCCACAAATTTTAAGAAGGTAGAATTGACAGAACATGGAGGGAGATTTGATGTAGGTGATGAGGAAGAGGAAGGAGGAAAATGTGGAAGAAACATGAGTTTAGTTTCAAATGTTGCAGTTTATTGATTGTGTGACATCTGGCTGGAGATGTTCCATAGATAGCCAGATATTAGAGAGCATTACCCAGGAAGTTCGTTTGTAGAGGTGGTTGGACTTCCACACAAAATTCTTCTAATCCTTGATTTTATTTTATTTTTTAATATTTAATTTATTTATTTGACAGGCAGAGAGAGATCACAAGTAGGCAGAGAGGCAGGTAGAGAGGGGGAGGCAGGCTCCCTGCTGAGCAGAGAGCCTGATGTGGGGCTCGATCCCAGGACCCTGAGATCATGACCCGAGCCAAAGGCAGAGGCTTAACTCACTGAGCCACCCAGGTGCCCCTAATCCTTGATTTTAATGAGCTTTCCAAGTTTTCACTTCAGCAAACCACCTTCACATTCATGTCTGGATCTTACCATCATTTTCACCTGCTCTAAATTGGAAGAATGAAAGTCTAGTATGGCAGTTTGAGCACTGGTTCCTCCAGTTCCCTATTGGTTTACAGCTGTATCTTTTCTTTTGGGTCACTGACACCTTCATATCCCTTTATTTCTCCTTTTAGTCCTGGTCCATTGAAATTTTGTACTATTATTTCCTTTTCTATCTGGCCTAGACCATAAAGTCCGAAGCATTTACTTTTTAGTACATACAGTGCACCTATTCCTTTGCTTTCTGGCATATCCATTCTGCAGACTCTCAAGGCTGGATCTGGGCTGCTGGGTGCTAAATGGAAGCACACAATGTGTAGACAGGAATCACCAAATGTGCGGATTCCAGTAGGTCCCTCAGCACTTCCATAATATTTTTGCTTGTCCCTGGCCAGATTTCTTTTCAAAAATCTGTAGCGCATTCCAGACTTTCACCACCTTCTTCCTGCCTCCTTCCACAGTGACACCTTGCTTCACAACTCACTTGACAGATGGTCTTACTCTCTATTTTAGAGGCAAAATTGAAGGGATCATGTCTGACTCCCTCAATGATCCAAGCCCACACCTTCAAACGTACCCCTGCCTGCATTTACACTTTCTTCTGGTCACAGAAGAGGGAATAATTCAAAGATGTTAGAAGTCAAAGGTCATTCTGTGTTCACCTGATCGTTACTATTTCAATTATTCTTGTATCTCCTTCACATTAATTTCTGTGTTGGCACTTGCCTTCTATGTGCTCAAGTGATCTTCATCTTAAAAAAAATAAAACCCCTCATTTGAACCTTCATTTCCCTACAGCTGAGAATCTCCTCTCCAGATGGAACAGATCAATGAGTGTTTATAATTTTTTTGCCTCTATATCAAGAGTTTTCCAACTTCAACATAGTTTTGGGCCTCATAATTCTCTGTGGGGGCTCTCCTGTGCATACGACATCGCTGCTCTTTACTACTTAGAGGCCAGTAATACGCCCCCATGCCCAGTTATGACAACCAAAGATGTCTATAAATTTCTATTATGGGGGAGGGGCAAAATTGTTCCAGTTGAGATAAAACCCATAACTCTTGTTGTTGAGTAGGCAGGTGCAGAGACTCGGAAAAGCTGTAACAACGTTTTATTAAATAGAAGTAAGTCAAGCAGAGAGAGTCAATTATCATACGGTTTCACTTATTTGTGGAGCATAACAAATAACATGGAGGACAAGGGGAGATGGAGAGGAGAAGGGAGTTGAGGGAAATTGGAAGGGGAGGTGAACCATGAGAGACTATAGACTCTGAAAAACAACCTGAGGGTTTTGAAGGGGCGGGGGGTGGGAGGTTGGGGAACCAGGTGGTGGGTATTAGGGAGGGCACGGATTGCATGGAGCACTGGGTGAAGTGCAAAAACAATGAATACTGTTACTCTGAAAAGAAATAAAAAATTAAAAAAATAAAAATAAAAAAATAAAAAAGAAGACAATGTAGCTTATTATGCTACTGGAGTGACAACAATGGCCAAAAATAGTGTCCTATTTAGAAGGAAGGCTGACCAGAAACCCAGTAGTGCCCATAGAGAGAGGGTATGAAAAAATATTATTCTGGGGAATATTCAGAATGGACATTGAGAGATTGGTGTGACTTCAGGTTACTGAAATGCTTCCTGCAAAACACATGCTAATGAATTTCATTAATTAATGTCCCTTCAGGAGGATAACTTCTTTCTGAAATATTTTGTGTAACAAGGTAGCAAACTGAGTGGTTCATTGCCATGTATGGTGGAAGTGTAGTGACAGAAATTGAAGGAAGAGAAGCATGACCCCTAAAGAGAAATGTATGCCCTTTGAACCATGCTCAAATTTGAAATGAGGTTCATATGTTAATGATATTTACATATAGCAAGGTATTCAAGTTTGTATCTGTTTCGGAAAAGGGCTATGAGTTTTGATATAAATTATGGAGTGTTCTTTAGGACAGAAAGGAAAAAATGATGGTTCTATTAAGCATGGGGAGTGCTTTCTTCATTTCAGCACAACCAGCGCCGACTTGGGGCTACCATTGGATTCAACTCTCTAGGTTGTTTCCTGATGGTAGACAACATAGGAAACTGCCTTAGGAAAGTCTGAATGTCTGCTTTGGGACTAGGAGACAGGGTGCTTCCAATGTGGTCTTGAGTTCTGTATTTTATTTCAAAATGTTATCTACGTTGTAGAAATTTCCTGAGACTTTTGAGACCTGGTGACATGGTGCCCTTGAAAGATGTTTTAAATAAATTATTTTAATTTGTTGAATTTCAAACCCTAAGCTGAAATCAGGGAAATATCTTGAATTCTCCCATAAGTGTGAGGATGCCAGCTCATTGTGGCTCATAGAAACCAGTTTTCTACATCTCTTCCCAGCTCTGTGTTTGGTGAATGGAATCAGCCATGGTAGCAGTATTTACACCAATGAATCAAAACATGCCACAATTCAGGGCTTTTTTTTTTTTAATTTTTAATTTTTTTAATAAACATATAATGTATTTTTATCCCCAGGGGTACAGATCTGTGAATCACCAGGTTTACACACTTCACAGCACTCACCATAGCACATACCCTCCCCAATGTCCATAACCCCACCCCCTCTCCTGACCCCCCTTCCCCAAGCAACCCTCAGTTTGTTTTGTGAGATTAAGAGTCACTTATGGTTTGTTTCCCTCCCGATCCCATCTTGTTTCATTTATTCTTCTCCTACCCCCAGCACACCACTGAAGATAGGTCTTCTTTTTTCCATTTCACAGCTGAAACTGAGGCTCAGAAAAGTAATTCTCTAAATGAATTTAACTTTGAAAACACATGATTTCCTTGGAGGCAAGGCACACTATTAATGTGAGAGAATCCCTTATTTTTCTCCTAATAATGGTAGACTCAAATGGCAGACAATTGAATTTAAGTATTCTTCATAGAAGATTAAATATCCTTGTGAAATCTGTTCTCTTTTTTAATTTTCACTGTGCCCAATAGGTCATAATGAGAACATTTTGATTTTCCTCTGTTTCTCTTACCTTTCTCACTGAACATAAATGGATCTTGGTTCATAGTCTTTGAGACCTGAATATTGGTGTATATTAGAATGTTATTTTTCATTATACTTGGTTTTCTAACAAATACATTATTTGCAATATATTCCCAGCATTTTGATTGGGAATAATAAAATAATTGATTAATTAACTGAACTCTCTTCTATTACTAATCAATCCTATTATCCTGAACAAGTTTTCACAATTGTCTAGTGTAGAGGATGCCACCAGGGACCTGTAAGGTCATTGCATTGCCATTCATGCCAGCATGAAGGCTCTTATGCTTCTAAAAACTAAAGTATGTCCTGCTCTTAAAATACTAACATGGAATAGAAGTTCTAAACAAAGTAAGATGTAGCCTGAAAAGTAAAGTTTGTTATTTTACCATGCAATGAAGTTTTTATTTTGTTTTGAAAGTTTCAGAACCTGAAGCTGAAGGAATTCTACTGTGAAGGAAATCCACTGTTCCTGAGGCAGCCAGTTAATGCTGTACAACAGGAAGACGCCTGGAGTCTACAGGTGGAGCCTTCTATCATTTACACGGTCTTCAAGCGAAAGCCCTGATTTAAGTTTTAAAGAGTTTTCTTTAAAGCAGTTTTGCAAGCCAGCAAATGATTGTTGCAACCTTAGTCCATTGGCAGTGTGGATCCTAGACATAACCTCTTTGACTTGCTTACAGAATCCAATGTAATCCTAATTTCTAGAATGACCAGATTTGGAGAAATGGAAACATTTTGTTGGATGAAAAGAAAAGAGAGGAATTTGTTTTCACTTTAACCTTCCAAGTATTTTCTCAGTATTGTCTAAGGATATATTTAATTTGTTCTTACCAGGATCTTTGCTTCTTCGATCCTATCTCCACTTATTCCTATTTCTAGTGGATGAATGAATCTGATCCAGAAATCATGTTAACTTTAGTCAGACAAATTGATGATATTAAAAGATGGAATAGAAAAGCATATTAGAGGACTCTCTTTATGTGTTTTTTTGGTGATAGATGAATTAAAGATTGTAGATCTTGCCACATTTGAGTATGTGTCTCCATGATGACTTTGGACTTCTTAGGTTCTAAGTGCTTAACAGGAATGAACTTATTTAGTTCTTTAAAAAGTAGCACCATTATTATCCCCCTTCTATATAAAATGAGACCCAGATAGGTTAAATAACTTGTCCAAGTTCACAGAGCTAGCAGGTGTTGGGATGATGATGCCAACCTAAGCAGCTGGGCTTCAGATTCCATTCTCAGAAAGGTTCGTTGTCTCAGAAAGATGATGCTGGAAGGTGAGGGAAAAGGGGACAGAGGTAGTCCCTTCCTGGAAGAGGTTCTGATTTGTAGAGGGGACTGAATGAGCAATTAACCCAATGTGGCAGTGGTCTCATTGGGAGCCCTTGTAGTCAAGAATGTTGCCCTGTGGCTGGGATGAAGATGCAGAGTGAGAGAGCAGTATTTCTTTTCTCTTTTTTAATGCCAGGAGCACAAGCATTTACACACACACACACACACACACACACGCACACACACAGTTGACCCCTAAACAACACAGAGACTAGGAGCACCAGCCCCATGCAGTTGAAGATCCATATAACTTTTGACTCCACCAAAACTTAACTACTAATAGCCTACTATTGCTGGAAGCCTTGCCAGTAACATAAATAGTTGATGAACATATTAACATATAAGAAATAGGAGTTAATGTACATATGTATTATATACTGTAGTCCTATAATAAAGTAAGCTAGAGAAAAGAAAATGTTAAAATCATAAAGAAGAGAAGATATTGTACTATACTGTATTGAAAAATTCATTGTCTTTGAAAACCAGAGGGGCTTAACATCGTGAGTTTTTACAATTTTAGTTTAGTTTTGTTTTGGCACATTGCGTGCGAGTTTTTATAATCAGTGGGGCTTAACACCTGTAACTTTTAAAAATCAGCAGCTTAGCTCTGGGAGAGCCAAAGGGTGATAAAAAACTGAGTCTCCACCCTTAAAGAGACAGAGGAGAAGGGAGTTGGGGGAAATTGGAGGGGGAGACGAACCATGAGAGACTTTGGACTCTGAAAAACAATCTGAGGGTTTTGAAGGGGCAGGGGGTGGGAGGTTGGGGGAGCCTGGTGGTGGGTATTATGGAGGGCAGGTTTTGCATGGAACACTGGGTGTGGTACATAAACAAGGAATTCTGGTACACTGAAAAGAAATTGAAAAAAAAAGAGAGAGAGAGAGAGAGAGAGAGACAGCCTAACTAACAGCCCCAGTGATAGAGCATAGACTTGGGGTATGGGAGAGATATTTATTTATTATCTCAGAGCTTGTGCAGGAGGGGCAGCGATCTTTGGGAGACTTCTCTGAAAACAAAAGAGCTGAAAGGCCCACACTCCCAGCCTAGATATACAAACACGTGCAGGAACCAGCGGAGTGCGAATACTACACATAGCTTGCTAACAGTGTACCCCACACCCACACTCTTCTGCAGACTCATTCCCTCCAACCCTTGCTTCCCCAGGAGTTTTCCAGATCGGCACAGGTCTGCTCCCATAGCAGACCTGTACAAAGCTTGCTGACACTATGTGCCCTGCCCTTGCATTCTCCTGTTGAGCAGAACCCTCCAACCTGCCCCCCACAAGAGTCCAAATCTATGCCACAAGCATGGCATTGTGTAAGCAGTCCCAGTAGGGGCCGGCACCATTCCAATGTGACTCCTGTCCTGGTGAGAGTTGAAGATAACCACACATACCAGTTAAACTGCAGCCCCAGCAGTAGGCTGAGGGCAAACATCTGGTCTAACTAACTACACACTTTACCCATCGGTAAAAGCCCCCCCCCGCCCCGCCACCGCCTCGGTATAACACCGGGAGAGTGCCTTTCAGTTTGGTGCTACTGCAGCTCTGACAAATGCCTGATCTGACCCCACTCAAGCTCAGGGCAGCCCCACATTTGCCCATTAACAAAAGAGGGACCAAACTTGCCAACAATAGGGAAACTGAGCCATTGCTGACAACTGGCCTGAAACAAATACAGCTCAGCCACAGCAGTAGGGCACACACAACTCACATAGCAGACACTCCTGAAACTCTAGATTCTGATGACCAGGGGACATTATACTACAGGACACCACAGGACCTCTCCTTCATAAGGCCACTGCCTGCAAAAGCAGGAGACCATAAAAAACTACTATAACTGATAAATGAATTTAATAAACTCACAGGATACAAAATCAATATATAGAAATCTGTTGCATTTCTATACACTAATAACAAAAGAGCAGGAAGGGAAATTAAGTAATCAGATTTATTTTAATTGCACCAAAAATAATAAAATACCTAGG
This sequence comes from Martes martes, assembly GCF_963455335.1. NCBI lineage: Eukaryota > Metazoa > Chordata > Mammalia > Carnivora > Mustelidae > Martes > Martes martes. The sequence goes on along the minus strand of NC_137891.1, from coordinate 44,357,847 downwards.
ATTGAACTTAACCAAAAAGGTGAAGACCTGAACTCTGAAAACTATGGAATATCAGTGAGATAAATTGAAGATGACACAAACCAATGGAAAGAGAATCCATACTCATGGATTGGGAGAATGAATATTATTAAATGGCCTTACCACCAAAAACATTCTACAGATTTAAAGCAATCCTTACCAAAATATCAATAGTGTCTTTCATAGAACTAGAACAAATGATCTTAAAATTTGTATGAAACCACAAAAGGCCCCAAACAGCCAAAGCAATTTTTTAAAGGATTTTTAAAAATTTTACAGAGTGACAGAGAGCACAAGCAGGGGGAGCGGCAGGCAGAGGGGAAAGAAGTCTCCCCTCTGGGCAAGAAGCCTGATATGGGACTCGAACCCAGGACTCTGGCATCATGACCTGAGCTGAAGGCAGATGCTTAACGATGCTTAACCAACTGAGCCACCCAAATTGCCAAAGCAATTTTAAAAAAGAACAAAACTGGAGGAATCGCAATTCCAGATCTCAAGGTATACTACAAAGCAGTAGTAATCAAAACAGTATGGTACTGGCACAAAAATAGGCACATAGATCAATGGAACAGAATAGAGAGCCCAGATATAAATAAAAAACCCATGCTTATATGGTCAGTCTGCAACAAAAGAGGCAAGAATATAATGGGAAAAGACCGTCTCCTTAAAAAAATGGTGTTGGGAAAACTGGATAACCACATGCACAAGATTGAAACTGGACCACTTTCTTATGCCGTACATAAAAATAAGCTGAAAATAGATGAAAGACCTAAATGTGAGACAGGAGTCATAAAAATCCTAGAGGAGAGCACAGGCAGTAATTTCTTTGAAATTTTTTCTAGATATGTCTCTAAGGCAAAGGAAACAAAAGCAAAAATAAACTATTGGGACTACACCAAAATAAAAAGCTTCTGTACAGCTAAAGAAACAATCAACCAAACAAAAAGACAACCTACTGAATGAGAGAAGATACTTGCAAACTGATAAGGGTTTAATATCCAAAAAATATAAAGAACTTATACAACTCAACACCAAAAGAACAAATACTCCAATTAATAATGGGCAGAAGATATGAACAGACATTTTTCTGAAGAAGACATACAGATGGCCAAGAGACAAAGTTGCTCAACATCACTCATCATCAGAGAATTGTAAACCAAAACCACAAAGAGATATTCCCTCACTCTGTCAGAATGTCTAAAATAAGAAATGCAAGAAGCAACAAGTGCTGGCGAGGATGTGGAGAAAAAGTAACATTACTGATATAAACTATTAAAATTTTTGTTATGATTTTTTTTTTAAGTAATCTCTATACCCATTGTGGGGCTCAAACTCAGAACCTTGAGATCAGGAGTCACATGTTCCACCAACTAAGCCAGCCAGGCACCCCTGATTTAAACTACTTGATCTGTCAAAAAATTGTAGACCTTTGATTTAGGCTATGCCTTGGTTAAGATTCTTAAAAACTTCTCTTCACCTCAAAGATTTATGAGCTAAAATTTAATGTTTATGACTAGATTATAACAAAATATTAACCAAAGCATACTGCACCAGTAAATGTTGTACTAAAAGTTTTACCTGTGTTATCTAATTTAATTCTCTGAATTCTGTGTGATAGTATTAGAAAAAAAAAATCCCTATTTTACAGGTGTGGTATCCAAGATTAGAGAAGTTAATAAGGACCTTGCCAGATAGTATCACACTGCTGATAAGTTGTAGAGCCAGGATTTCTACCTATTTATCTATCTCTAAGAATCTTTCATCTTGATGATGTTTTAATGCCTGTCATACACACAGTAACATTTGGTCATACAACAGTTTCAAAGTTCATCATTCCTTCTAAGACTTTATATCTGTTGTTACATTTTATAATTTTTAATATTAATAAAAATATAATTTGTGTATGGATAACTTTAAACTTCAAATTAAATAATCATGTGTAAGGAAAAATAAAAACATCCAGCTGGAACCGATTTTAATATATGATGGTTGAAGCATAGGAATCATCTCTGATGTACATATAGTTAGATAAAAAATATTCTAACACAATAGCACATAAGCTATTCAAAAGGAACAATTTATTCACAAAAGATTTCTTGACTTTTAGTAACACTAGAATTAGGCCATCATTAAGTTGTATGTTCTCAAAAACTGCATTGCCTGTATCTTTAAGAGGTGTCCTAAAAGACACTATTGGTCATGCCAATAATTTCTTACTTTATATAGGCTAGCAATTCCAAGTCATAACCTTATGTTTCAGCGGTATGTGTTATTCTTCCAAAGTAACATATTGGCAGCAGGTAGGAGAAGAACATAATTAATGGTAATATAAGAGTTGTCAAGAGACATATCAAGTGCAACAAACATGTTTGGTTCCAGAAACCATAAATTGAAAAAGTGAACTATATGAATTGTGACCTATTTATAGGTCCCATGTATTTCAGCAAATTTTCCTACCATCTGCTGCTTGGGAAGTGAATCCTTGTTTATTCGTTTTCTGCTTTATTGTGAGACTTAGCCATTGAGATTTGATAGCTAAACATTGACCTCTAAAATTACTATGTCATTCCAAATCACAAACTCTTCTCTGTGTAAGTAGTTAAAGAAAAGGATTTGATAATTGGCATCTAATTTAGGAGTCCTGGTAATATTCGTGTGAAAGAGTAATTATTTCAGAAAGGATGACCTTATCATGTAACAATCCAGGAAAAAGAGCTGAAGTAGGGAGGAGGTTGTGCTGTTGAGGATCAGACATTTAAGGAGCCCAAGCTTAAGGCTGTTTGCTGTAGAAAGGCTGCTTTCTCAGAAGTTGGTAAATGGAAGGGGTAGAGTAATAAGGAACAAGAAGACAACAATCTATAGAATTTTGTTCTTATTTTTAAAAGATTTTAATTGGGGCAAATGAGTGAAGATTATGTGTGTACATATGTATGTATGTATGTATTCCCAAAGATTCCTATTAGGGCCCTATTCCCAAAGAGCCTGATGTGGGCTATCTTAATACCAGAGGGAAATCTTTCACTTTGGCCAAAAAACCCCCCAAAACAAAAAAAACAAAAAACAAACAACAAATAACAACAACAACAACAAACACCCAGTCCCATAAACTGTTAAAATTGATGCAATGTTTGTGTAACATTCATACAGGACTTGATGCTACCGGCACAAACAATGAAGTTCCTTTAGCGGAGTAAATTAAATGTTTATTTTGTTTGCTTCATCAGTGAAGATTTAATTTTATGTATTACATAGTATTTTACTTTAGGGTGATGATATTGTTGGTGGTCATGACAAAAGGCAGCTTATATATTCTCCCCACCCTTTTTGTTATTTAATATTTTAAGTTATTACCTGAAGTGAAGTTTCTGGACATGGCTGGGTAGATAGATTTAATACAGATTGAATTCAGAGATTTGGGCAATAGGAATCAGTGCTCTTTACCAATATGATTCTATTCAGGTACTCACTGCAGCAGGTAACTTAGACCAGTGCATCTCAAAGTTCAACAGGCACACTGATTACCCAGAGAACCTTTTAAAATTGCAGATTCTGGTTCAGTAGGTCTGAAGTGCAGCTGAAAGTCTGCATTTCTTTCTCCTCCTCCTCCTCTTCCTTCTTCTTTTAAGATTTATTTATTTACTTATTTATTTATTTATGGGATTGAGGGGAGAGAGACAGCAGGGGGAGGAGTGGAGGGAGAAGGAGGAGTAAAGCAGACTTGAGCACGGAACCTGGTACAGAGTTCAATCTCAGGACCCTGAGATCCTGAGCTAAGCCAAAATCAGGCACTGGAAGCTTAACCAGCCGAGCCACCCAGGTGCCCCAGGAAGTCTGCATTTCTAATAGGTTTTGAGGTGATACAGATTCTATTGGTCCATGAGTCACAGTTTAAGTAATAAGGATTTAGACATTAGTTAATACGACAGACTCAATTTTTTAGTCCAGTTTGAATATTTGTACAGTCTGTGTTTATTTTATTATTTTTATTATTTTTTTGTTTCTTTTTTTTTTTGCTTATTATAATGAGAGGTATAACATTTGAACCTAGACTTTAATGATGTAAATTTTTAATAATTTGGGTTCCTGAAGGCAAGAGATGTAGAAATATTTAAATGGAAGTAACTTGCTGTTCTTTTCTTTTTTTTTAAGATTTTATTTATTTATTTGACAGACAGAGATCACAAGTAGGCAGAGAGGCAGACAGAGAGAGAGGAGGAAGCAGGCTCCGTGAGGAGCAGAGAGCCCGATGTGGGGCTTGATCCCAGGACCCTGGGATCATGACCTGAGCAGTAGGCAGAAGCTTTAACCCACTGAACAACCCAAGCGCCCCAACTTGCTTTTCTTATATTATTGAAAATGAGTTTATAAGATCAGTCACTAGCAATAGAATTTATTATATATGTATTATGGAAAATTAACAGAAACTGTGAGAAATAGGCCAAAAAAAGTAAATTAGTGAAATGAGAATAGTTGTAATACAAAATAGTTACCTTAAAAATAATCTGAGGAACTGTATTTTTTTAATCTAGGAAATAACATCAAGATTTATAATGAATGAGCTAGCAGGAAAGAATCCTTTCATAATGCACGTCATAGAACAGCACCCACAGGTCAGGAACATAATCTCTCAGAGAAGAAAATGTGCAATATGTGGAAATTACTTTTTAACAATATGGCTGGAATGTGTTGAATTTGTTCCTCCACCAAAGGTAAATGGTGCTTTTTGTGTGAATAGAGCCTAAGACCTTCTCTTATTCTTTGTCCTTACCCAAGTCAACCAATACTAACTAGAATTTTATCTAAGAATTTACTTCTGTGATAGTATAATGCTTTTTATTGAGCTTTACTGAGATATATTGACACATAACATTGTGTAAGTTTAAGGTTTATGTAAGGCATATTGCTTTGGTACATTCATAAATTTGCAAAATGATTACCTTCATAGTTATTTCTTTTTTGTGATGAGAACACCTCTAATCTACTAAACTAGCAACAATCAAGTATATGAAATAGTATTATTAACTGTACTTACCGGACTGTGCACTAGATCCCTAGACTTGTTAGTCTTGTAACTTGAAGTGTGTACCCTTTGACCAATATCTCCCCATTTCTCCCACTCAAACCAATCACCACTTTACTACTTTACTGTATCTCTGAGTTTGTCTTTTTTAGATATTTTAAGTTATATTATATTTTAAGTGTTATTATAAAGTATTTTTCTCTCTGGCTTACTTCATTTAGCATAATGCCCTCAAGATCCATCCAATTTGTAGCAAATAGAAGGATTTCCTTTCTCGTGGCTGAATAATATTCCTCTGTGTGTGTGTGTGTGTGTGTGTGTATCTCACATCTTTTTTTTTTATCCATTCATCCATGGACAGACATTTAGACTGTTTCCATGTCTTGACTACTCACTGTCATGAGTAGTGCTGTAATGAATATGAGAGTACAGATACCTTTATGAGATAAGTGATTTCAATTTCTTTAGATATATACTCAGAAGTGGGATTGCTGGATCACATGGTAGTTTTATTTTTAATTTTTTGAAGAACATGAATACTGTTTTTCATAGCTGCTGTACTAATTTGCACTCCCAACAACAGTGGACTAGAGTTCTTTTTTTCCCATATTCTTGCCAACACGTATCTCTTGCCATTTTAATGATAGCTATTGTAACTGGTGAAGCGATAGCTCATTATGGTTTCGATTTGCATTTCCCTGAATGAATAGTGATGTTGAGCACCTTTTCATGTACCCGTTGTCCATTTGTATGTCTTCTTTGAAAAAATGTCTATTCAGTTTCTCTGCCCATTTTGTAATTAGGTAATTGATTTTTTTGCTGTTAGTTTATGAGTTTTTTATATATTTGGACACTAACCCTTTTTCACATATATCCTATAAATATTTCCTCTCATTTTGTAGGTTGCCCTTTCATTTCACTGAGTTTCTTTTGCTGTGAAGAATCTTTTTAGTTTGGTGTAGACCTACTTATTTATTTTTCGTTTTATTGTGTTTTTGGTGTCATATCCAGGAAATCACTTCCAAGACCAAGGTAAAAAAGATTTTTCCCTTATGTTTTTTTCTTGGAGTTTTACAGTTTCAATCCTTAAATTTAAATCTTTGTCCATTTTGAGTTTATTTTTATGATTAGTATAAGATAGGGGTCCAATTTCATTCTTCTACATGTAATTATCCAGTTTTTCCAATAGTGTTGTAGACACTATCTCTTCTCCTTTGAGTATTCTTGCTTGCTTGTCAAACATTAGTTGACCATATATGTGAGGGTTTATTTCTGGGATCTAGATTTTGTTCCATTGGCCCAAGTATCTGTTTTTATGCTGGTAAGGTACTGTTTTGATTACTATAGGCTTTATAATACAATTTGAAATCAGAAAGTGTGATGTATCCAGCTTTGTTCTGTTTTTGGGAGGGGGGATTCCTTTGGCCATTATGGATCTTTTGTGGCTTCATCCAAATTTTAGGATTGTTATTTTTCTATCTCTGTGAAAAATGTCATTGGAATTTTGATAGGGATTGCATTAAATTTATAGATGGTTTTGGATAGTATGGGTATTTTGACAACATTAATTCTTCTGACCAATGAACATAGGATATCTTCCCATTTGTTTGTGCCTTCAGTTTCTTTCATCAAAGTCTTGTAATTTTCAGTGTAGAGTACTTTCACCTCGTTGGCTACATGTAGTTCCAAAAACTTTATTGTTTTTGATGTGCTGGTGAATGAAATTGCTTTCTTTATTTCTTTTTTGGATGTTTTATTGTTGGTGTACAGAAACACGACTTTTTTTTTGTATGTTGACTTACTGAATTTATTGATTAGTGTTAGCAGGTTTTTGGAGGAGTCTTTAGGATTTCCTCTACATAATAGCATAGCATCTGCAAACAAGGACAGTTATCCTGCTTTCTTTTCTATTAGGGCACCTTTTATTTCATTTTCTAGCCTGTCTGTGCTGGCCAGGATTTTCAGTACTCTGTTGAACAGGAGTGAGACTATAGAGAGCTCAGCACAGTGGTTGGTACATATTTTATTTCTGAGAAAGGCTGATGAATCACAAGATCTGGGTTTGAAAATCCAGTTCTTCCATTCTATTAGGTTATTAATATATCAAATGTATCTTAGAGAAAAATCTGGCAGAACTGCTGCCAGTGAGGGCTAATGTCAAGGTAAAATAATGGCTGAAGAGAAATTTAAAAGTGAAAACCAGTTGGACATGAAATACCAAGAGAAGAGAGAGCTCATCAGTGGAAAATTGAAAATAAAAATGTAAGTTGGTTCTCAAGATGGGAGTAAATCTGTAGTCCTTATTGCTTATGTAACCTATCTGTGAATTGTTCACATTACCATCTGGAATTGATAGTTACATTCAAGAGACATTTAATGAGTATAACGCATGCCATATTACTTGGTAAAAGTTGTCGAAAAACTCTGCTTTTCACTGGTCATGACACGAACACCTTGGAGAAGTTGCCATTTTTCTTTTTTTCCCCCAATGAACATCTTTCTGTCTTTCTTGGGGAAAATGTTTTTTCTGTAATAGATTTTTTTTTCTTAAAATCATCTGATGAGCTGCTAGTGTCATTTCAAGTAGAGAAGTCACACCTAATGATAGTAACTGCCTCCAACATTTATTTGGTACTGTGCCTCATATCATACTAAGCATGGTATACCTCAATTAATGTACAAAATAACCTCATGACACCAGTGTTAAATCCAAGTTGCAGAGGAGCAAAGTACTTTGGCTCAGTTCACAAAGCTGCTGAGTAGGGTTTCTGTGGAGGGAACCCATGTACATTATTCCTTTCTCTTAACGAGACGTGGTAGACCATTTTTCCTATGCTTTTCAACCCAGTTATTTCTCATTTGCTTCAAATGAATTTAAGGCATCATGTAAAAGAGCCTTATTCTATCATCATTTATTTATCTACTCAAACTCATGAATTTTTTTTTACTACTATGTGTCAGGTACTTTACCAAGGGCTAGGAATATAGAGCTCCAGCCTCTCAGGAACTTATACGTTCTAAGGAAAGCGGTATAAGAAAGTGATTGGAATCTGACAAGTTAGGCTTGATGATCAGCCCTGCCACTTAACCACCTGGGTCATCTTAATTTCCTCTTTGAGGCTTAACTTTCATTGTCAAATTGCAATAATAAGAATAGTACATATCTCACAGGGCTGAGATGAATGATACATGAGCTTCTGTATAGATGGTGCTTAGCACAGTACATGCACACTAGTGCATTTTAGATACCAGCAGGATAGATATAAAAAATTAAGGCCTTCAGACAAGAAAGAATTATTACATTCTTGAGTAAGTACAGTGATGGAGGGATGCACAGGGTGTTCTGAGAAGAAGTCATCTCATTTAACTGGGAACATTCTCTGTCTATCCCTGGGGCCTAACACAGTGATTGTTCTTGGTACTTGAACGCATAATACATGTTAACATTATTTTAATAAGCATTGCTTGTAAATGTGCTTTGAGTGATGGGGAAGTATTAGAATAAAGAACCAGTAGACAGGCATTTTTGGTAAGGGAACTGCCTGTGCAAAGGTAACATCATGCAAGTAAATTACACAGTGAGTGCAGAAAACTCGCAGAGATGGGAGATGACATTAGAGAGAGAAGCAGGTGTGAGATCAGGACGGCGCTTGTGTTTGAACTTTATTTTGAAAAGTACTATATTGGTTTGTTACAGTTTGTTACAGCTGCTGTCACAAAGGGCCACAGACTGAGAGGTTTAAACAACAGAAATTTATTTTCTCACGTTTCTCACCCAGGTGTCAGAAGGCTTGGTTTCTTTTGTGACTTCTCTCCTTGTCTCATAGATGGCCATCATCTCTGTGTGTTCACATAATCTTCCCTTTGTACCCATCCATGTCCAAATTTCCTCTTCTTATAAGCACACGGTCACATTGAATTAGGGCCCACCATGATGACCTCATTTTAACATAATTACCATTTTAAGGACCCTACTTCCCACTATAGTCACATTTGGAGGTACAGGGGGTTAGGATTTCAACATTTGAATTTGTGGAGGGCATGTTTTAGCCCATAAGACCTACTTACAGTTGTTGAAACAATGGAGTAGCAAGATGAGGTTTTTAAATTTTTTGACAAAGAGAGGTTGGAGCTAGTGATGAGAATTTAAGAATTGTTTATATGAGATACCCGAAGCCAGGGGAATGAAGATTGCTCAAGGAGACTTATCTGGTGAGGTGAGAAGGTCAGAAGGACAGAACCCTTGAGGATGATTATACCAGAGGGATGAACAAAAGCAGGGGTCAGCAAAGGAGAATGAGAAAATATAGTCAGGGAATCGGTGAGGGCCAAAATCAGGTAGTGCAAGCACAGATTTTCTAGCTATAAAACACAGATATGTGATAAACAGGATTTTCTCACGTTTTCTTCTGCGGAACTTATCTTCTATTTGGACCCTCATTCTACTGGAAAAGTTATTTTAGTTAATTCCAAGTTTATGTGGTAATTTTATGATGTTTTTGGTCATTTAAGATATAATCTTGATCATTCAGGATTACCTTCTCCTCCCTTTCTTCCTGTATCATCCAATTTTTGGAGCTCTTGAGTAGTGTCCCAGGTGGGCATCCTCTGAAGTTTATGGTCATCCTGTCAAGACCTCACATGTGGTCCTATCTTCCTGATGGTGTCTGCTCAGTGACCCACTTCCCATTGACCTTTGCTTATCTCTTCTGTGCCCTGTCCTTTTTAGTTCTGAACTTAGAATACCTTTGCCCTTCTTGTCCTTTCCTACCACAGTATTCTCTGGGTGAGATAATTTGGCTGTTCCCTTATTCTGCTATAGGCTCAATCATGAGTTGGTTAAAGGTGCCAAGTTGAGAGATTCAGAGCTGAGGAGAAAAAACCGGGCTAGAAAATTGGGAGAGGAAGATGGTATCCTTTGTGTCGTTAAATGTCATTAAATGGGAAGCAGGTCCCATTGGTCAGAAACCCAGTGAGAACACAGAAATAAAGTCTGCACGTCTTGACTAATCTCCATGAAATGTATAGGATAAAGGTAGGAGAGTAATAGGATGTTTCCTCGAGGGTGAGGAAGGCTTGAGGAAAGATTTCAAGGATGAGGAAATATATGATTTGTAGGCTGTGGACAGAGCTAATAGAAGATGAAACTTAAAATTAGTCTGTGTTTTGTGCTAATTCAGGAAGGGTTTAGTGTTTTGATTTTGTGCTGCCTACTTTAAGGAATTAATAGGGCTCAAATTGGTTACCACATGATAAGCCTCATCTTTTCCACCACCTTAAGGGATTGCGTAAGCTAAAAAGAGCAGATTTGAAAGTTCTTAAATAACTAGAAAATGGATAGTTGTGGTAGTTTCCCACTTAGAGTATGATTTGTATGTATTTTTTTCCTTCAGTTACCTTTAATGGGCGCTACTCTGTGCAAGGTACTATGCTCGCCTCTAAGCATCCAAAGATGAATAAGACAGTCCATGCCATTGAGGAAATCACAGACTATTTATTAAAAAACAGTGTGATAAGCATTATAATGAGGTGTTATATACTCCTACTGTGGCATCACAGACAAAGCAAGCAGCTACTTAGGAGGTGTCCCTGTCCAGGCCTCTATAATGAAATACTACAGACTGAGTGGCTTATAAATGACAGAAATTTATATCTTCCAGTTCTGGAGGCTAGAAGTCAGAGATCAAGGTGCCAGATTGGTTGGTTGAGGGCCCTCTTTTGGGTCACACATTTCTTGTTGTATTCTCACATGTTGGAAGATGCTAGGAGGTCTCTTCTAAGACCCAGTCATGATGGCTCTGTCCTCCTGATCTAATCATCCCCCCAAAGGCCTCCTCTTCTAAAATCATGACATTAGTCATGAGGACTAACACATGAATTTTGGAAGGACACCAACATTCATCTTATAGCAGGAGGCTTAAGGGAAACTTTTCTGAGGAGGTGATATTTGAGTAACATGAGGTCACAGTGTTCGTATTAACTTGATGACTTGGTTTTCATTGCCTCCATTCGAAAGTGAAGCAACTAAATAAGATAAGAAGCTTGTTCATCATAAGTTTCAAATCTTTGAGGTTAGGACTTGAGTTAATGCCTCCTGATACCCCCTTCAGGTCTCTCTTTGTTGTACTTCTATAGCATACACACTTTTATTTTGAACCATAAAAGAAAGTGCAAATAAATTCATTGATTGATGGTTATATAGTTATCCACAACAGCTGCCTTCCTATATTTGAAAGACTGTCAGGTGGAAGAGAGATGAGGCTTTTCCTCTGTTGACTTATGGAGTGGAACCTAGCATGACTGGCATTCAGGCCAGATGAAGGGAAGACTTTTCCTACGGGATTTTATACAGATGCACACACACATGCACTCATGCGTAACACTGGTCATTACTGAAGAGACAATAAGGATGGAAGAAAGGATAGGAGAATAAAAAGGTTTGGTATCTACATAATTTCATTTTAAAAATTAAAAGCAAAGGGCACCTGGGTGGCTCAGTTTGTTAAGCGTCTGCCTCTGCTTTTGGCTCAAGGTCATGATCTCAGGGTTCTGGAATTAAGCCCCACATCAGGCTCCCTACTCAGTGGGGAGCCTGCTTCTCTCTCTGCTGCTCCCTCCAAGTCATATTCTCTCTCTCACAAATAAGTAAATAAAATCTTTAAAAAAATTAAAAGGGGGATAAGAATATCTTTTTATCAATTAAGTATGCCTGAGTGCATTATAAACATAACAGAATGGCATAAAAATATAGCATGGGTTAAAAACATAATGGTTAAGAAAATAAGTCTGAGACCTAGGTGTGAATACTTTCAAATGGCAGAAAATATTCAGTTATTGAAGAAAGACCCAATTCTCACATTGAAATAGCACCCTGGGTGCTAAGGGGAATAAAAAAGAACAAATCCATCTCTGGACCCATATTGGTAAAACTGCATTATGCCAAAGAGGAGCTATTAAGAGCTAAAGATAAATTTTTAATAAAATAGATCACCTCCAAAGAAATGACAATGGACTGAAAGCAGATGCCAGGAAAAAATGGTATAATATCCTCAAGCACTAAGAGAAAATAACTCAAAATCTAGAATTGTATGCCTAGATAAGTTGATAGGCAAAAGACATTGGAACATCAAGAAATTGTGAGAAGAAAAAATTCGAAAAGGAAAATTGTTTTGATTTGAAATAACCACTGATCTTAACTTTATAAAAATAATTGAAAAAATTAAGTAACATTTAGTAAGTTTGTGACAGTGAAAAAAGTATGTAACAATGGAATTAGAATAAGTGTATACTGTGAATTTATAAATTATGCCAAATAAATTTAAGGATATTTAAAAATTGGATAAAGAAAATTTAGATTGAGATATACATTACCTGGTACTTGACAGTTAAAACATCTTATTTTAATGGAGTTGTTTAGTTCCCCGTTTCTAGAATGAAAATGTGCACAAAATACACAAGATGATAATCAGATTAACCATGCTGGTAAACAGTTGCTTTTATATGTTTTTAGGATTTTGTGTTGCTTTTCCACTTAAGTAGGAAGAGATTATACAAAAACTAGTTTGCCTAGAAGCCTTCCTTTCTATTAAAAAAATTTAATATCTTAATTATCTTTTCAGGAATGAATTTTAGAGAACGCTGACCTTTAGAGTAAATAATTTATCATGAAGGGAGAGCCTATTTGATAATGCCAACGTCTGGTTGCTTTGTTGTGCTTTACAGAATGTTCTGTCTCTGCCGGAGTTTGCCATCTGAAGGCACAGTTGAAGGGGGGAGATACTTGATGACAAATGGGTCTTTATTCTTGACATAAAACAACTAGAAACAACCAAATATCGAATTGTAATTGCTTGTATTCAGGTGAATGTGAAATTATGTGGTACTTATGAAGTAGTGAGATGAGGGCTGAAAAGTAGCTGATGAAAAGTTTTGCTCAATATCAAATATTAACCTTTACCATAATTCATCCAGATGCTATTGTGTTTTTCCAAATGTTGCAGCTCTTGCCATCTGAGTTAAACAAGTCCTTAGCAATGATAGAATTATCAACATTTTCAGTGCAATTGATATTTAAGTATTGACTGCTAATGATATAAATATTTAAAATAGCAACAAAAGCTAATCCTTTTTAGTTACTATCAACTTGGGCCATATTTGAACTAGTAACTTAGAGGTAACCTAAATGGTCTCATAAAATCCTTTCCAAACACTTAAGAATGATCCTGGGCCCAAGATATGCATTTGATAGTTTTCATTTTGTATAGTTACATTGGTTGAACTTAACATTTCCCCAGATACCTTTAAAGTTGAAGAGTTTAGGGAGGGAACCGTTTGGAACATGAACTCTCAACCCTGTGTTGAATGATGTAATGTAATTAAAACTACCCTCAAAAGAGATTAGATTGAGTAGGTTTCACTACAAATGAGTGAAAATGCTGATCTACTCTATGAAAATAAATGAAAATTTGCGACCTTAATTCCTTTTTTATGACAAGCTGCCAGTAATGAAACATAAGATTACATTTAATAATTTTACTCATTACTTATAGAGCAAAATCTTACTTTGCAGTAAAAAGTTATTACTGTTTAGATACCACTGACATTCATTTATGAAACTGATCATTTCAGCCAGCCAACTGTGAAAATGAATGTAGGTTTTAAAACATTTATGCAGTGGTTAGTCAATTTAATGTACATTAGGCACTAAGAGGATCAGAAGGCATCACATTTCTAATTCTAAACAGTCGTGAAAGTAATATGTATTTATTGTTCAGAAAAATTGAAATGGTATGAATGTTCTTTATTATTTTATTCAGAAAATAGCAAAACAGTTATAGTATAAATGAACTCACACACTGTATCTTGATTACTTCTACTCCTATAGGTACTCATCGAATTTTCTTTTCTCTTTAGAAAACTCTCCCTTTTGTTCTTAAACTGCTGGGTAGAGTCACAGTTGTATTCAATAGCTATGATTATTTTTTCTTCTAAAGAATCTCAAATTGCATTCAACTTCAGCACCTTTATCTGGACCTGTGTGTCCCCAAAATGTTTGAACCTCTCACGTGAAATTCAAAAGACACTGATTATGCAGACATGGTGTTGAAGAGCAGGGTTACTCTGTAGAGGAGAGAATGCTGCTTAGCTGGGTGGGTGGCTGGGACGTAAGCAGGGATTTCTTCCTGGTTTCTGCTCTTACCACAGTCCAAAGTGCCCTACAGGCAGAATGACCATGTCATGTATTACTTCAGCCAAGATGCTTTTGCGAGTGGAAGTGAACGTTATTAATAAGCTGGAAAACCAGCAAGAAATCAGGACTGTCCTGGGCAAATCTGAATGTGTGGCTCCCCTTCTTAAATGGAGCAGTTAACTTTATTTTTATTTTATTTTTTTTTAAATCTTTTTTTTTTCAAAGATTTTATTTATTTATTTGACAGGCAGAGATCACAAGTAGGCAGAGAGGCAGGTGGAGAGAGAGGAAGGGAAGCAGGCTCCCTACTGAGCAGAGAGCCCGATGTGGGGCTCAATCCCAGGACCCCAGGATCATGACCTTAGCCAAAAGCAGAGGCTTTAACCCACTGAGCCACCCAGGCGCCCCTGGAGCAGTTAACTTTAGAGTAGTGCTCATTGCTGGCTTTTCTCACTACTGGTGTGGAGAGTTGTCATTCTTAGATTTTTAAAAATTATTTTCAGTCACTTTGTAAATATTTGAGGTCCTGCTTTAAACAGGAAACTCCGGTTCTAAGTACAGGGCAGATAAGTAGGGGAACTAGTTGGTCCCAAATGGTTTAAAATCTAAGAGCTTAAACTCTAAAGATGAAAAAGACACTAGCAATACAAACTAAATGTTAAATGTGTGGTAAGAGCTTTCGTGCTTCAAAGTGGAAGACGAGATCATTTTAAGTTGTCTGGCCTGGAAGGTACCCAGAAAGATGCTGCGACTTTACAAGGCCTTGACATAGGTAAAATTCAGATACATGGCGAAGGAGGCAGAGGGGATATTTTAGAAGAGAATGATATGGAGGAGAATGGATCTTGTTCATAGGGCAGTGAATCAGTTAAATTAGTTCATGGACTGGGAGGAGACATTATTAAAAAAATGAGGTCAAATTCTATAAACCTGTCAAAGGATAGAATAAGGAGTTTGAACTTGATCCCATTTGGAAATGGAGTCCTACTAAATGTGGACAAGCCAAAGATATAAAAAAAGATGTATTTTAGAAGGAATCATTTGGCAGAACTGTTCAGGATTAATTAGAGGTTGAAGAGAAGGGAAGATGAAGAAAAGAGATCAATTAGTGGTTGCCTAGTGTGGGTGTAAGGTGTATCATTAGAAAATGCAAGGAAAGAGGCTCCATGGGAGGAGGATGGATGATGGAACTTGATTGATTGGATAAGGGAAACTGCAGAAGGGTGTGAAGGAGAAAAACCAGGAAACTCCTGAGGGAGCTGATCTGGGAGGCAAGACCCCAAGTTTTATCACAGACATACTGAGTTTCAAGTGTTGTGTGGGTAATTCATGTGAATATAGTTAGCCAGTTGCAGATAGATCGGAACAGCAAAGCAGTGTACTTCTGTGCGTTATCTGAAAATGTGTGCAATTTCCAACAACTGTTTATTCTTTCAGAGAATTCTGCATATTGTTATTAAACCATAACCAAAATCCTACCCTGGTGAAAGAAGGCAGGAGGAATACTCTGACTAACACTGAGTAAGAGTTTAGTGAACTTAATGTCTAGTTCTCTCTCTAGCTTGAGTTCTGAGGCTTAAGCTAAACCACCTTTCTTCTCATTATATCTGGACTAATTTCCTTATCTGGGCAATGAAGGGATTAGACCAAAGCCTCTCCTAGCTTCAGAGTGTCTGAGGGGCTGTCATAGTCATGCTTTTCATGGTCCTGCTAATTTGAAACATGAGACCAGTATTAGTTTCCCATTGCTGCTGTAACAAATTGCCATAAACTTGGTTTCCTAACGAAAATTTATGATGTCACAGTTCAGTAGAAGGTCCGAAGTCCAACACGAGTCTCACTGAGCTAAAAACAAGGTGTCAGTAGGGCTGCATTGCTTTCTGGAGACTCTAGGGGAGGATCCATTTTCTTGTTCTTTCCAGCTTTTAGAGGCCACTGACATTCCTTGGCTCAAAGCCAACATTGGCAGGACTGTCCTCACATCACATCACTTGGATCTTCTCTTCTGTCTCCCTCTTCCACTTTTAACAATCCATGTATGAAATTGGGCCCACCTAGATAATACAGAATAAATATGTACCTCTCGAGGTCCTTGTATTAATCATACCTGTAAAGTCCCTTCTGCGATGTAAGGTTAACATACATATTCACAGATTCCAGGCATTAGGACATGAACCTCTTTGCAAGGGGGGTTCAGATATTACTCTGCCTACTATGATACTTTTCTGAAGAAAACAGGAAACCATCTTACTCTTTTTTCTTAGGCTTTCTGTTTCTGTTTCATGTAATACTGAAACCTTATTCAAAGCTTTGCTTTATACTGTGATATTAATATATATTTTGACAATTTTTTATTTCTCAGTTTAAAATATGACAGTAATTGTCACTGATAAAGCATGTATTGAAATTTTTTAAAAACTCAATTCTGCCATTCAAAAAATACAAAACTTAGTAAATGTGTTTTTAAACTTAAAATATAAAACTGCTTTTTCCTAAAATAGGGAGAGGATGTAATCATATATTCATTCGCTTTAGGAAATAATGCATTACACTATACATAGTAAAGGGTGAAAAATAAGACTGTAGTATATTTTTACATTTTAAAGCTTTTTGCTACAAAGATACTTCAGAATAAAAGCATGTCTAATCATAGACAATTCCTTTTCCTTTTCTAACTTCAGCTTGACAGAAAGGAGCTTTCAGATATTTCAATTTCTCTCTGTAAACAACAACCAAAACAGTAATTATCTTCCACAGAATCTTGAAGTTATGTTAATTGAGGCCTGTGAAGAGAGGTCCTCTATAAGAGGTTGTGTCATTATTCTTTTGTAACATGTTCATGTCAAATGGGCAAGTGTCATACTGGTAGAAACGATTGTGATGAAGCCATAAATGGGCATAGAAATTTAAATGGATATCAGCATGTCAGGTATTTGAGACTTTCTTTTTTTTTTTTATGAAAACATTACTGTGTCCAGTGATTAGTTGGAAAAGTATGTTCCCAAGGAATTATGTTGAGTTCATTTTTCTTAGTAAAATTTCAAACAATTCACAGTACTGAGAGATATCAGAAATAGTAATTATTAAGTTATAGAATAATTACAAGCAAAGTTTCATATTCAGTACAAAACTGATAATGGTCCTTGATAAAATAAACTTCTAAAAAATGAAACAAAACATTTTATTCTAATTAACTAAACTTTGATACCCCAAGAAGGGGAAAGAGGGATACAGAACCTTTGCATTCCTGCTTGCAACAAGAGCCAACCCAAACCCTGCCCATACAGTTTCTTAATGACAAGGGGAAATGGCTAAAACCACAGTGGAAATGGAAAATGTCTTTAATAGTTTCTGTTGTAAACTTCTTACCTCATGGAGAAACTGGACAAAGCAAATCAGATTAACTGTATGGCTCCACTTGTTTCCTTGGTTTATGTTTGTCTTTCTTTCTGTAAACTCCTCTTGGTTCATGGCTGTACTCTTTTTGTTCTAGAATCTTAAATAGCCACTAAGTGAAGTGTTTTAGTGTGATTTATTTTGACAGTCCTTAGTTCTAGATGAAATGTGCTACAGTAGTAAGCAGGGGTAGCTGGTTGGACCCCATGCAAAGAAGAAAAAACACATTTAGCTTTTGAGCACAATTTCAACACTTAGCCATTACAATCCAGTTGATCACTATGATCTCATATAGATTTAAAATACTGTATATAATGTGTGTATCATTGGAAAACTTTACAAATTCGTCTTACCTCTAGATTAATGTATTCATTTATTGTTGATAGTCCATGCTTCAATATTTTATGGTCTATTTATTGTTTATACTGTATTGTTTCCCCAATACAATATGCACATTCTTGAACTTATGCTCTCACTTCTCACTCTTTTTCAATGTCCTTTCATGTCCTTTCCAGGCAGTCACAACCTGGTCATCCTTCAAAACCCAGCTCACCATTTTCTTACACCGCAAAATTTTGTTTAATGTGCAGCCTATGGTGGTATCTCCCTTCTCTGAATTAATATAGAACCTATCATGGTGTTGAACCGTATGTTTCTAGTTATTTTTTGTGTTTATATATTAGCTTTCCAACTAGATACTGAAAAGATTCTTCAAGGCAGAGATTATTTGTTATTTATATCTTTGTATTCTTGGAACTTTGCTTAATGTGGTTCAGATTTTAGGTTGCTTATAATTTGTCAGAATTTTTGGTTGCAAGTTAAAGAAACACAACTTATGCACTAGTTAACTAACTAACTAACTAACTAACTAACTAATAACGAGTAATAAACAAGGCCTAGGAATGGGTCTGTCTGAATATTTAGTCATGCTGGGTCAGGTAACCCAAATTTATCATCAGGAATCTGTCCTTCTGTGTGTATTGTCTCTGCTTTCCTTTGTCCTGGTTTTGCACTCATTGTACCCTACACTATGCCCTCTGGCAATAGAGGGAGAGCTTCCTTCTCTTAGTAGATCCAGGGAAAGCCCTAGGCATGATGTTCTTTGACTTTATTGGACTCTCTTGGGTTATGTGCCAGGCTTGAGTTACAGGGCTAAGTCTTGAGCCAGGGGGTGGGGTCAGTTATCCTCTCTCTTCCATAAAATAAACACTGAAATCAGTGAAGGGGTGGTTCCCAAAAGGAAAAGACAGGCTTTTGTGCCAGCAGAATGGGGAATAGATGCTGGATAAGCAAAAATAAGATACTGAATCGAGATTTCAGTAAATATTTGCTGATTGATCAGCTAAACTTCCTTTTAGGAATAAAGTCAGATTTTTTGAGAGTCTGTACCATTTTCTGCCTTAATCCCAGATATTTTATCATTATAAAGTGCCATGTATCCTCTGAGCACTTCATAGTTATGGTTGGAGGGATGAAAAGGTGATATCACATATGACTGACTTCCCTACTGATTTACCACCAAGGTTGGAAGGCTATTACTCTCTCAAGGGTGGATTTATAACTGTGCTTAGGTATTTGAGCCTTTAAATGGGCCCTCACTGTTCTTTTGTGGAAGAGTGAACAAAACAGTAATGAAATCTCTCACTGTGGATTGTGATGATGACAGCCCAATGGGTTCATGATAAAAGCAAGTGGCACTGTCAACGAGTTACACTATTAGTTGTGTGACTGTTTTGGATTCTTTGAGAGCTATGTTGACTTCAGAAGTTGTTTATAAAGCATACAGATGGTAAGCTTTTGAAGTTGCCATTATTTCCAGCATTAGTGGTGAAGACATGTATGCTAAGTTGGCTAACAAGGTTTTTGACTGCCTATTTTGTGCATTGAGAATGAAAAACAGATTTGAAGTACAGAAATTTAAGTCACGCATTGGGCAAATTGTCTGAAATCTAGCCAATCTTAATGAACATTTTATGCATAGCGAGCAAAGAATATTAAGATTAATTTCCATGGGCAAATGGATGGTGGACGAGCCAAACCAAGATATCCGTTGGGGAGTTCAATAAATGTCTGCTGATTGATCAATTTAACATCCCTATAGGGCAGAAGTCAGGTTTGTGTGGATTGTGTATCATTTTTTACTTTCATCTGAAACTCATTATGGTTAGACTGAGTAATAATATATTTGGGTAAAAGCATAGATAATCCTTTATCATTTGAATTTTGTTAATTTTTTAAAAGATTTAATTATTTTGGAGAGGGAAAGAATGGGAGGAGGGACAGAGGGAAAGGAAGAGAGGGAATCTCAAGCAGACTCTTCACTGAGCCCAGCATGGAGCTGGACCTCAGGACCCCGAGATCATGACCTGAACTGAAACCAAGAGTCGGACACTCCACTGACTGAAGCACCCAGGCACCCCTTTGTTTAATTTTGAAGATGCCTTTCTTAGCTAGTTAATTTATTTGTGTGTGGGAAAAGAGCGAATTAAGCATAAATAGAATAGTGTGCCCTTTAGAAGTTAATGTTATGAAATCTCAGAAAAAGTTAATGTTTATTTTATTCAAAAATATTTATTGAGTACTGCTTTAATTTTATTTTTAATCTTTACCTTTTAGAACTGGAAGATAAGCAGAAATCTACAGCTGGTACCTCTTCGAATATTAATTTGTTCTTACAAATGTTTTAATCAACGTGGCCCTAACCTCTTTGGAATTGCTCAAGTGTAGAGCCGGTGAGCAGCTCATTTAGAGCCTCACATGACTTGCCCCACAGGCTCTGCACACAGAGTCAGATTATAACCTACTTATGACACCATACTGTGTCTGTTCTTTTTGCCAGCACATTAAACAAAGGAAGAAAAATAATTTACTTGTAAAGATCCCAATTTAACCGCTTTACTCTACCTTTAGCTTGCTTAGACTCTAGGTGTGCTGTTTCTTCTTCGATTTAAAAACAAAATAAAGAATGGAAAAATAAAGATCTGTGTGGCAAGTGAGTGTTATTTTTTCCTGCCATTTGATGGCCACCGCCCTCCTTTTCTAGATAAGTGTTAAGAGACTTTGATGGGGACAAGTATTTATTTTATGCATGTTTTGCAATTGAAGGAGAATTACTTTTTAGTGCAAGTTGTATCACATTTGTATGATTTCAGCTGAGCTCTTATTTTTAAGAGGCACTAACGTCTTATTGACTAAGGTAAAACCTGTATTCCATTTAAAACTGAGTAGAAACCTGGAAACTGAGGCTTGGTTGATCCTAACATCACTTTGTTTCTACTTTTAAAGTTTTGTAATTTTTTGTTTTTGTTTTTCACAAGAGAAACGTACAGAAGCCAGGGCCGTGGCTCATTTTCTCTGAAGGACAACAGAAAAGTAGAGAAAGAAGTTATGAAAATACATGACATAGGTCCCATAGACCAGTGGTCTTTGTATGTGTGGTTCGGTCTGGCAGCAGCCGCATCACTTGCGAACTTGTTGGAAGTACAAATTATCTGGCCCTACCCCAGACCTACTAAATCAGAAACTGGGGGAGTAAGATAGCAGTCTCTGTTTTAACAGATCGTCCAGGTGATTTTGAGCCACGCTGTCATGTGAGAGCCATAGGTACTGACGAAGAGAAATTTGCTATAGGTTCAGAAAAGCAAGAAATTTAATCATTTTATGTTTAAATCCCACTAGAACTATGTTTCTTCATGTAACTATTTGGTGGTACTTCTGGTGGAAAGCTGAGTGGATTCTCATTTTCCATTTATTTTATTATTTATGTTACCTTCCCAGCGAGGCCTTTTTTAGTTCACTTCAGGATATACTCCTCTAGGTACCAGAGTTGCCTCTAGCATGCCTGGGAAGGTAACTCAATGGAGCTCAGCTGAAAGGCCTTCAATCCCAAAGAATACAAGAGTCGGGCCCCACTGAGACAGAGATGGGGCCTCAAGGTCAATTTCTGAAGGCTCCATTAATCAAGAGTGCATTTAAACAAAAATAAAAAACAAAGTACAAATGAAAGTCATAGGACCTCATTAAAAATGAGTTACAGGAATAAACCGTGTATGTTTATTGAGGGAAAACCACTTGGAAAATTGACTTTGATTAGGGAAATATTTTTATGCAACATGTGCTGTTCAAGAGTGTTTTGTTTACCATTTTAATCTCTTGACCTCAGCCACAGTTTCTGTGCCATCCTGGTTCTGGGGAGAACATTGGATCCATTCATTCATCTATGCACTCATTTGTTCAACAAAATATTTCAAGTACCCTTGAACCTCAGGTGACATGAAAAGAAAATGTTAACTCTTTACCTTTCCACCCCATTCTCTTCTGTCTCTGGGTCCTGAGACCTAGTTTCTCCCTCTTTTCCAAAACTGATATTTTGGGGGTCATCTGTGACTCCCTACCAGTCCACCTGCTCGTCATCTGGCTGGTCTTCCCTTCAAGTTTGAGCTCAGTTGACCATCTTTTGCCTCTTGGAACTAAATGCCTTAAGTTCATTCTTTATTTCTCTGGTGGCCTCTTCCCCATACCTTTAACTTAATTCTCTTCCATACCTTCTTTCAAAAACAAGAGTTCTATGAGACTCTCTCCTCAGCACCATTTTCTATGCTTAGCATGTTTTCTTTACCTGAAGGAAGTCATCTATTCACACCCGTTTCATTTAGCTTCATTTATCACACCTGGTTGGCGGGAGACGGCGGGTAGCTCCCTAGTCTTTTTAATTTTAGCACATGTTTCCAAGCTCCTCCACTTCAATATTTCTAAAATAGGACTGATTCTTTTCTTCTTCTTTTTAATATTTTTTTAAAAGATTATTTATTTATTTGAGAGAGAA
This sequence comes from Martes martes, assembly GCF_963455335.1. NCBI lineage: Eukaryota > Metazoa > Chordata > Mammalia > Carnivora > Mustelidae > Martes > Martes martes. The sequence goes on along the minus strand of NC_137891.1, from coordinate 44,335,398 downwards.
TATGAGAGAGAGCACACAAGCAGGGTAAGGGGCAGAGGGAGAAGCAGACTCTTTACTGAGCAGGGAGGCCAAGGCAGAGCTCCATCCCAGGACCCCAGGTTCATGACCTGAGCTGAAGGCAGATGCTTAACTGACTGAGCCACCCAGGCACCCCAAGACTGATTCTCTTCTTCACAAATTTTTGTCTTCCGTTGTAGTAAACACATACTTATTGAGGCTCTACTCTCTGCCGGGCATTGTGTTTTTGTTCTAGGAATATAGCAGAACAAACTGGCAGGGCCTGCTCTCAGGAAGCTTATATTCTAATGAGGCAGGGGAGGCAAACGAGGAAAAAGAGACAAATAATATGGTGAGATACACACACACACACACCTTGAAGAGAAGTAAAATAAGATTTGGGAGATAGAGAATGATGGGAATACTTTTTATTGAGGGTGGTCTGGGCCTGATAAGGTAATACTTGATCAGAGATCTGAAGCAAGTGAGGGCATGCACTCTACAGATAGAACACAATGAATTGGAATCATTTGAGTGTTTGAAAGGCAGAAAGTTCAGGATGATGCTGAAAGTGCCAGGTAACCAGTGGTGTGCTGAAGAAAAATCGTGACTCTGATGTCAGAAAATTTAGTGTTGCTGGATGCATGGTCATGTATCAGTTGTCACCATAGCAACCAGACTGGGGAAGGGTGCACCTGCTTCTACCCTCTGGGGCCACCCCATGTTCTGAATCATTGGTTAATTAAATCAGAAATTTAGTTAATGTTATTCCATATATATGTGAGTGTGTATGTGCATGTGAGTTTGTGGTCTATCCTTGCCAATCTGTATCCATCTGAGACACTATGAGAATCTGAAACGCCGCAAAATACTCCTAACAGTTACAATTGACCTTTATTTATTCAGGGGAAGTTGAAGCAGCTGAAACATTGACTTTTTATGCATTATTTGGATTCAGTTTTTTCCCTTTTTCATCTCTGTTGTGGGTGCTCTCTGGAATTTTTTTGGTTTACTCATATTTGCCTCAGAAAGATACAGGAGAGTAAGGAAGAGAAATTAAGTCTCTTCTACTGTTTTTCATAAACTCATCATCATCAGCTATTGGGAAATAGTTTCAAACAGAATAATATATTTATTATTTTAGGGTTACTAATGAATTCTATTTGTCCCTAGTTACTAGTTTCTTCCCAATCTATTCCTATTCTGTTCTGTTCTATTTCTATTATTCTATTCCTATTCCTATTATGAATTTCTATATGTCTATACTTACTATGAATAATCCAAGCATAATCTCACAAATATATTTGTGGATATGCTTTGTGTACACAATCCAATGTGGATTTTTCTCCCAGTATTAATTTTTTTTAAAAGATCCTTTTAAGATATGGAGGAAGTAACTTTTTTTTTTTAAGATTTTATTTATTGATTTGTCAGAGAGAGAGAGAGTGAACACAGGCAGACAGAGTGGCAGGCAGAGGCAGAGGGAGAAGCAGGCTCCCTGCCTAGCAAGGAGCCCGATGTGGGACTCTATCCCAGGATGCTGGGATCATGACCTGAGCCAAAGGCAGCTGCTTAACCACTGAGCCACCCAAGCATCCTTCTCCCAGTATTAATTACCCAATATTTCCAACAACTGTTCAGAATGGTGCTTGTTGAATTCTGTGGGCAAAGAATCGATAAATCTAGCCAAGTACTGGTACTATTTTTGTATAATCAAAGCAATAAGCCATTAATGATATTTGTGATATCTGCCTTTTTTTTTCACTTTCTTGGTTAAAAAAACATTGTTTTCTTTATGTTAATGTTTATTAGTGGCCATTAGTGAGAAAGTTTTATTTTTTATTTTTTAATTTTTTTTTCAAGATGGATATTCTTTTTTTTTAAAAGATTTTATTTATTTGAGAGAGAGCAGAGAGAGAGAGTGTGCATGCTTAAACAGGGGTGAGGTGCAAGGGAGAGGGACAAGCAGATTACCCAGTGAGCAGAGAGCCTGATGTGGTACTTGATCCCAGGACCCTGGGATCATGACATGAACAGAAGGCGGATGCTTAACCAGTTGAGCCACCCAGGCACCTCACTGAGGCACCCCTTTTAGATGAAGGGAGATTTAATTTTTTTTGGCTGATAAAGTTTCTAAAAACTCGAAAATAACCATTGGAACTCTGTTCACGAAATACCTCTTTGCATGTTCCTTATTGTCTCAGTTATTTCCCAGACTGCAGCTGTGAGAAAATTAATAGCTGGAAGTCAGTTGCACTTGCTAAAAAGAATGGTTTTGCTTCTTCGTGCAGAGAAAGTTCCCAGGCAGGGCAGTTTAATCTGCAAACCCAGTGCTGGAACTTGGGGAGCTTTCTGCAGGCCCCAGGACTCCAAATCACGTGGTGTTTCCTGACCTGCAGTTCAGAAGGTACTGAGGTAGAAAGGAGTGTAGTATGCATACCCTGTCTCTACATACAGGTTTGGTGTGAGTGAGCAGGGCTACTAGGGCAACACCATCGGTAAACACCTGGGCTGGGGGTGGGTGAGTGAGCTAGGAGAGCTGAAAGAGGGAGGCTGCTTTAGAAGGTGGGCAGAGAAAATAAAGGATCTGTGATGTTGTCGAGTCAGGCCATCCAAGGGCAGCTGAAAGATCAGACACAGCTGAGGGCTGGTGTCTGGGCCTTGCAAGGAGAGGTGGGGCTCCTTAGCATTACTGCAGACTCAAGGTGAGGACAAGCTTGGACTGCAGCTAGCAGGCAGACAGTGTGGGGCCGCATGTTCACAAGGCCATTTTATGGGAAATCTGCCTTTTATTCCCTTAAATAGTTGATAACAATTTGGAGAGAGAAAAAAGGAGAGTGTTTTTGGGGGATGTGGTAGCTGGATGCAGGGGAAATAGATCATAAATAGCCACCTCTCTCCTGGTAAAATTAGAAACAGTTTCCAGTGAATCGAATTATAACCACAAACCTTGATTTCTTTCTCATGTAAATCGGGGTGGCATGTAACTTTATGTTATCTTTTCAAATAGAAGAAAAAAGGGCGTTTAAAAGGTTTTAAAGCTTACCACTTTAAATGTCTCCTCAAGTAAGTAAGATTGGCTTAAAAGAAAAGTACTTCCTGGCCACATATTTGATTGGGAGTTCCATCCAGCATAACTAAACCCTTTACCTCTGCTTCTCCTATGTGTCTGTCACTTTCTCTTTCACTCATAATTGACTTACCAATTTTACTTATTGTCTGTCTCATTCCACTCTAATGTAAACTCCATGAGAGCAGGGCAGAGCTTTCCCCCTTAACATTTATTATAAAAATTCTCAAACACCCAGAAAAGTTGGGAGAATTTTGCAGTGACCATTCATATGCCCATCACCTAGGTTCTACAATTCACATTTTACTATATTTGTTTTTATTACGTTTCTATTCATCCCTCGATTCAGGCATGAATCCATGTTACCATTTCATTTTTGGTATAATTTGAAGTTGGAGACGACAGAGTACTTTTCTTCTAATATTTCAGGGTGCATGTAACTAATTAGAGTTCGATACTTGTTTCTTTTTTTTTCCCTTGAGATAAAATTTACATGCATCTGCTTAGATGTGCAAAGTTACGTGACTTTGACAAGTGCATTTATATACCTTTTATTGAGATACACAGTATTGCCATCATCCCAGAAAATTTTCTCCTGTGCCTTCCCTGTAGGGTTGCCAGATTTCACAAATAAAAATACAGGACAACCAGTTAAATTTGAATTTCAGCAAAACAATAAATACATTTTGATTTATCATAAATTTTTATTGATCTCTTTAATTCCAGTATAATTAACATGCAGTGTTATATTAGTTTCAGGTGTACAATATAGTGATTCAACAATTATATATTATGCAGTGCTTATCATGGTAACTTTACTCTTAATCCCCATCGCCTATTTCACCCATGCCTCCATCCACCTCTCCTCGGGCAACCAGCAGTTTGTTCTCTATATTTAAGAGTCTTTTTTTTTTGTTTGTTTGCTTATTTTTTCTTTGTTTGTTTTGTTTCTTAAATTTCACCTGTGATTGAAATCATAAGGTACTTGTCTTTTTCTGACTGACTTATTTCACTTAGCATTATACACTCTAGCTCCATCCATGTTGTTGCAAATGGCAAGATTTCATTCTTTTTTATGGCTAGGTAATATTCCAGGTGTGTGTGTATGTGTGTGTGTGTGTGTTTGTGTACACTACATCTTCTTTATCCATTCACCTATTGATGGACACTTGGGTTGCTCCTGTATTTTGGCTATTGCAAATAGTGCTGCCATGAACATAGGCATACATATACTTTTTTGAATTAGTGTTTTTATTTTCTTTGAGTAAATACCCAGGTAGTGTTATTACTGGATCATATGGTAATTCTATTTTTACTTTTTAATTAAAAATTTTTTAAAAATTATAATACTGTTTTCCACAGTGGCTGCACCAGTTTGCATTGCCACCAACAGTGCATCAGGGTTCCTTTTTTCCACATCCTCACCAATACATGTTTGTTGTGTTCTTAATTTTAGGCATTCTGATAGGTGTGAAGTGATATCTCATTATGGTTTTGATTTAAATTTTCCTGATGATTATGACGCTGAGCATCTTTTCATGTGTCTCTGGGCCATCTCTATGTCTTTTTTGGAAAAATATCTGTTCATGTCTTTTGATCATTTTTAATTGGGTTATTTGTGGGGGGGTTTTTTGGTGTT